>NC_069501.1:642383991-642526491 GCF_027579735.1 Bombina bombina | reverse complement strand
CCTCAGGCTGACTGAGGTGTAGAGGCGCATATTTTGTTTTTTTATTTTATGACGGTAGTAATTTTTTTATTTTAATTTTCATTCCTTTAATTTTTGGGATTTATTCAGCTATGGACACTGAACAGGAGACGGTTTTGTCTTGACAAATGTTTGTGTTTAGAGGCCCAAATTGTTTTGCCTATGCAATTCTGTTCCTCATGTTTAGCTAGGACTCTAAAGTTTAAAGATAAACTACTGCCTTCTGAGCCTATTCTCTCTCAGGATAATGCTGCTCAGGATATGCCACAGCTTCCAAGACTCAATGGCATCACATACAGTGCCCTGCGGTTCCTCTCAGGCTCCTGGAGGCGTGTATTTGACAATAGATTTTGCTGCTCGGATATCTTCTACGGTGTCTGCAGCTTTATCTGCTTTCCCTATGGCGGGTAAGCGCAAGAGGAAATCATAGTATATTTCTGATAAGGTGTCTGTTCCATCTTCTTCTGCGATAGACCTTCCCCATAAGTCGGATGAGGAAGATGCCTCGGTAGCTTCTGAGGGTGAGATCTCAGACTCTGACAGTATTAATCCTTTGACTGATTCTGAAGAAGTGAACTTCAGATTTAAGTTTGAACTCCTTCGTTTACTTCTAAAGGAGGTACTGGCTACTTTGGATGACTCTGATTCTTCTGTCGCTGTCAACCCTAAAAAAATCTAGTAAGCTTAATAAATACTATGATGTTCCTTCCTCTGTTAAAGTTTTTCCTGTTCCAGACCGTGTGTCATCATAACTCAGGAATGGGATAAGCCAGGAATTCCTCCCCCCTCCCCCCCCCCCCCGTCTCCTGTTTTTAAGATGTTTCCTGTTGTTGACTCCATTCGGGACTCATGGCGAACTGTGCCTAAGGTGGAGGGAGCAATTTCTACTCTGGCCAAGGATCCCATGGATAAAAAGCTGAAGGCTTATTTCAAGAAAATGTAGGTTCATCAGTGATTACAGTGGCAACCTGCTGTTTGTATTGCTACGGTAACAAGCGCAGCATCTTATTGGTGTGATGCTTTGTCTGAGCTGATTTTAGAGGAGACTCCATTAGAAAAGATCCAGGATAGGATCAAGGCTCTCAAGCTGGCCAATTCCTTTATCTCTGATGCCAACATGCAAGTCATTAGATTGGGAGCCAAGATGTCTGGCTTCACTGTTCTAGGCTGCAGAGCTCTGTGTCTAAAATCTTGGTCAGCTGATGTTATCTCAAAGTCCAAGCTCCTGTCGCTACCTTACAAGGGCAAGACCCTGTTTGGTCCTGGTCTGGTGGAGATAATTTCTTAAATTACAGGTGTCCTTTCTACCACAAGACAAGAAGAATAAACCTAAGTGGTGTCAAAATTCAAATTTTTCTTCCTTTCGTAACTTCAAGGGTCTTAAGTCTTCCTCTTCCAAGCCAGAGCAGTCCAAGTCCTCTTGGAGATCCAATCAGACTTGGAATAAGGGGAAGCAATCAAAGAAGCCTTCATCTGAGACTAAGTCCGCCCCCGGTTTGGTATTTGATTAAGAGGGGGGCAGACTTTCTTTATTTCGACAAGCTTGAATATGCGATGTCCCAGACCCTTGGGCTGTGGACATAGTATATCAGGGTTATAAAATAGAATTTAAGACTTGTCCTCCCAGGGGCAGATTTCTCCTCTCAAGATTATCTGCAGATCAGGTAAAGAGAGGCATTCTTAAGCTATGTTCAGGACCTTTCCTTCCTGGGAGTGATTGATCAAGTCCCAGTAAGGGAACAAGGTCTAGGATTCTATTCAAATCTGTTTGTGGTTCTCAAAAAAGAGGGGAACTTTTCCACCTATTTTAGACCTAAAATGTCTCAACAAATTTCACAGGGTACCGTCCTTCAAAATAGAAACCATTCGTTCCATTCTTCTTTTGGTCCAAGAGGGTCAGTTAATGACGACCATATACCTGAAGGACGCGTATCTTCATGTTCCCATTAATAGGGATCATTACCAGTTCCTGAGATTCACTTTTCTAGACAAGCACTTTCAATTTGTTGCTCTTCCATTTGGTCTTGGCACAGCTCCCAGAATTTTCACAAAAGTTCTGGGGGCTCTCTTGGCAGTTGTCAGGTCTCAGGGAATTGCGGTGGCGCCTTAACTGGATGACATCTTGGTTCAGGCGTCATCTTTTCAACTAGCAAACTCTCATAGAGAGATATTGTTGTCTTTTCTACGTTCCCACCGATGGAAAGTGAATCTGGAGAAGAGTTCCCTTGTTCCAGCTACAAGGGTGCGTTTCCTAGGGACCATCATAGATTCCCTATCCATGAAGATTTTTCTGACAGATGTCAGAAAATCCAAACTTCTCACTTCATGTCTCTCTCCCTCTCCAGTCTATGGTTCGTCCATCAGTGGCTCAATGCATGGAGGTACTTGGTCAGATGGTTACTTCCACGGACATCATTCCCTTTGCTTGATTCCATCTGAGAGCTCTACAATTATGCTTGCTCAGTCAATGGAACGGAGACAATTCAGATCTATCTCAGAAGATGGATCTGGATTCGTTAACAAGAGACTGTCTCTCATAGTGGATTTCTCAGGATCATCTGTCTCAGACCACATGCTTCCGGAGACCCTCCTGCGTGATCGTGACCACGGACGGCAGTCTGGGGCTCGTTAAAGGCTCAGGGCCTGTGGACTCGGGAGGATTCTTCTCTCCCCATAATCATCTTGGAGTTGAGAGCCTCAGTTGTCTTTTTAGCCCGGTTTATCAGATTCCAGTCGGACAACATCACCTCAGTGGCTTACATCAACAAACAAGGAGGAACTCTGAGTTCCTTGGCCATGAAGGAGGTGACTCACATTATTCAGTGGTTGGAATCTAACGATTGTCTCATCTGCCGTCCACATTCCAGGAGTGGACAACTGGGAGGCGGATTTTCTGAGCTAATAGACCTTTCATCCTAGGAAATGTGCTCTCCAACCCGGAGATGTTCTCAAGGTTAACTCTCAATTGGGGGGTGCCGGAGTTAGATATGATACAGAAAACCCAATAGGTATCCAGCACTCAGACCCAAGGTGTGTGCAAGCTGACACAGGATCACTGCAAAGATCCAAACAGTATCCAATATCTTCAAAGAATGCAGCAGCACCACTTCTCATATAAAAAGTTCCTTTATTTAGAACATAGTAGAAGCAGGTTAAAATAGAACGACGTTTCGTGTAATCAACCCTTAGTCATGTTCATGTTGATGTGAACATGACTAAGGGTTGATTACCCGAAACGTTGTTCTATTTTAACCTGCTTCTACTATGTGCTAAATAAAGGAACTTTTTATATGAGAAGTGGTGCTGCTGCATTCTTTGAAGATATTGGAGTTAGATATGATGGCGTCTCGTCAGAACGTCCAGCTTCCAAAGTACAGTTCAAGGTCAAGAGATCATCAAGCCGCCTTTATAGATGCTCTGGCGGTTCCTTGGGATTTCGGTCTAGCATACCTGTTTCCTCCTTTTGCTATACTTTGGTGAGTCATTGCTCGTATCAAACAGAGCGTCTGTAATTCTAATAGCTCCTGCATGGCCTCGCAGGATCTGGTTTGCAGACCTGGTGAAGATGTCTTCTCCCACCTTGGAGGTTACCTCTGAGGAAGGACCTAACTCAAGGTCCTTTCCGCTATCCAATTCTAGTTTCTCTGAAGCTGACTGCATGGATATTGAACGCTTAATTTTGGCTACGGGTGTTTTTTTTTCTGAGTCAGTCATTGATACCATGCTTCAGTCCCGCAAACCAGTTACTCGTAAAATTAACCATAATGTATGGCGCAAATACCTACCTATATTGGTGTGAATCTAAGGGCTTCTCTTGGAGTAGGGTCAGGATTCCTAGAATTTTGTCTTTTCTCCAGGAAGGTCTGGAGAAGGGTTTGTCAGTCATTTCTCTGAAGGGTCAGATTTCTGCACTTTCTATTCTTTTACACAAACGTCTGGCGGATGTGCCACATGTTTAGTCTTTTTGTCAGGCCCTGGTCAGAATCAGGACTGTGTTTAAACCTGTTGCTCCTCTGTGGAGTTTGAACCTTGTGCTTAAAGTTTTGCAGCATTCTTTAGATATTAAGTTATCTTGGAAAGTTTTGTTTCTTATTGCTATTTCTTCTGTTCGCAGAGTCTCTGAACTCTTGGCTCTGCAGTGTGATTGGCCTTACCTTATTTTTCATGCAGATAAGCCGGTCCTTTATACTAAGTTTCTCCCTAAAATGGTTTTGGATCTTAGTCCTAATCCTTCTCATAATGAACATCTTTTGCATAACTTAGATGTTGTGCGTGCTCTAAAGTTTTACCTACAGACTACCAAGGATTTTCCTCAATCTTTAGCCCTTTTTGTTTGTTTCACTGGAAAGCGATAGTCAGAAGGCATCTTTTACTTCTCTTTCCCTCTGGTTGAGAAGTATGATTAGTTTTGGTTATGAAGACTGCTGGACAGCAGCCTCCTGAGAGAATAACGGCTCATTCTGCTAGGGCTGTCTACTCATCCTGGGCTTTTAAAAATGAAGCTTCTGTGGAACAGATTTGCAAGGCAGCTACATGGTCCTCTCTGCATACTTTTTTCTAAATTTTACAAATTTGATACTTTAATCTCGCCTGAGGCTTCTTTTGGGAGAAAGGTTCTTCAAGCGGTCTGCCTGTCTTGTTCTCCCTCCCTGTTCATTCAGTGTCCTCTAGCTTTGGTATTGGTTCCCACTAGTAATTGGAATGACGTTGTCGAGTCCATGACCCCACCCTTAATTAATGACGGTATTTTTTGTTAAACCTCAGGCACCTCTACCTTTGTGTTATCTTCTTTTTCCATTTCCCTTTGGCCGAATAACTGGAAGTTATGAGTAAGGAAAGTGACACTTAACAGCTCTGCTGGGGTGCTCTTTGCCGCCTCCTGCTGGCCAGGAGTGAATATCCCACTAGTAATTGGAATGACTTTGTGGATTCTCCATATCCAGAAAGAAGTGAAATTTATCAGAAAGTATATATTTTATTTTTTATTTAGATTTTGTAAATAATTAATAGAAAATATTTTCTTTCATACATGTGGTGAGAGTCAACGATCCATTACTCTTGGGAATTACTCTTCCCTGCTACTCGAAGGAGGCACAGATTCCCAAACCCCAAGAGCTCTATAAAACCGCTTCCACTTTACTGGAAGCCAGTCTTGTCTTTGTCTTTGCTGGAGGAAGGTGAAGAATGAAGATGTGCATGTTATTCTTCAGTGAGAGGGATTGAAGCCCATTTCCCCTCAAAGTGCAGTATTTGGAGTATGGGTAGTGACATATTTTTCACCTTATGGGAATTAGTCACAAGCCTTCCACAAGTGTTATGGGGACCTGTCCTTTGCCTCCTCCTGTTGGGTCCTATTCCATATCCTGTGCTGTTATGATTGAGCACTGTTTTGGCTTTCTACTGGTTTCCTCTAGTAGTGGGGTGCCTATTGGTAAGTACTATTTTTTTCATTGTTTAACCACTCTATTATACTCTAATGTTATTTATATATATATATATATATATATATATATGTATGTGTGTGTGTGTTCTAGAACTCCTTGTTCGGCAAATTTCCAAGTTGGCCTCTGTTGAAAATGAAGTTTTCATCTCCATTTTCAGTCAGACTATGACACCACAGTGGCCTCAATTTTCAGTCAGACTATGACACCACAGTGGCCTCAATTTTCAGTCAGACTATGACATCACAGTGGCTTACAATTGTAGGAACTTGCTGTTATTTAGCCATGAGTGAAGTGTCTCAAATTCTTTCCTGGGCAGAAGCCAATTGTTTCTTTTCTGCAGTTCATATTCCAGGAGTGAACTGGGTAAGCTTTTTTCTCAGTTGTCATTCATTGCATCAAGAAAGTGGTCTCTCACTTTTGGATGTTTTCATTCAGAAAGTGGATCTTTGGCGTCTCCTAGAGATAGATCTGATGGCCTCTAAGTTAAACAGTTAACTTCCCAGGTTATATGCGAGGTTCAGGGATTCTCAGGCGGAGTTTGTGGATACTTCGGTAATCGGTAGCTTTATGTTCTTTTGACTGGCCGATCTCTTTTCTTCTCTGGTTCATCTACCCAGTGTGATTGCCAGGAATCAGGCAAAAGGAGTCATCCGTTATTCTGATTGCTCTGGTTTGGCCTCAGAGTTTGATATGCAGACCGAATTGAAATATCTAGATGCCCACCATGGTCTCTTCCTCTGCATCCATGCTTTCTGTCTTAAAGTGAAGGTAAAGTTGTAAGCTTTTAAATACATAAATTCATTACTTATTATTAGCATAATCTGATCGCTAAATTATACTTTCTATTACTTTTAAAATTATCAATGTACATACATTTATCTAAACGCTATGGTTTTGATGGCGACTCCTCCCTCTCTCTAGTTCCTGCTTTGTTGGTCTGTGGCGTATAGAGCGGTCCCACCCGCTCTATTACGTCTCTCAAAATAGTGTGCACGATGATAGGATCAGATGCTCTGATCAACCACGCCTGCGCAAATCGGGGATTCAACTGTACTGCGCATGCGAGGCCATTATGCAAAAGAGAAACGGGAGCGTGCAAGGGATTTAATATAAATAATAAAGAATAGCGCAGAATAGCGCATGCGCAGAGATTAAGGAGGCATGCGCAGAGATAAAGGAGGCGGGTGATATGGAGTGACGGCCGCCTAACGGCCAGATCATCAATTGGATAACAGAAACACGTGATATAGCCAAAACACAAACTAAACAAAAACGGGCTGAATTTGTGTACCAGCAGTAATTGATTTAAAACGCTAATAACTCGAATTACACTAAAATTTAGAAGGTTTGATGAATGAAAGTCATACTGATTTTAAACAAAGAATGACAAACTGGATCGGCATCAAGGCAAGTTTACCTTCACTTTAAGGTCCGTTTTTTTTTTTCTTTTTTTTTTTTCCATCTAGACCTCAAGTCTTTAAGCTTGATGTTATGAAGATTGAATGGTTAATTCTTAGGCATATAGATTTTTCTGATTATGTTTTTTAAAACTTTGTTACAGGCCTTCAAGGCTGTGACTAGGAAGATTTATCATAAGGTCCAGAAGGTATTTTATGGTTCTTAACTTGATATTCTTTTAGAATTTCTAGGATTTTGTCGAATGGTTTAGATAAGGATTTGTCTGCCAGTTATTTAAAGGGTCTTTCAGTTTTGTTCTACTGTCTCTCCTCATACTTTTTCATAAATACTAGGCAGTTTTGAGAATCTTGATTTACTTTTTTTCCTAGGGTTGTGTTCTTTTAATATATCCTTCTTTGTGTCCTAGTCCTTAGTTGTTTTTTTGTTTTTTTTTTCCCTTCAGAGAGGCTTCTTCATAACTTAAATGTTGTTAGAACTTGTAAAGTAATATGTTGATACTTCTAAGGATTGTTCTCTTTTCTGGTTTCAGGAATTGGCAGAAAGCTACTGCCATTTCTTTAGTCTCTTGATTTGAATCTTTTGATCCATAAGGCTTACTTGGAGGTGAGATGGCCTACACCTAAATTGATTACTTCTCCTTCTACCAGGTCAGTTGACACTTCTTGGGCTTTTAATAATAAGGCTTCTGTTGACCCAAATTTGCTAGGCAGCTACTTCGTCTTTTTTGTATTCTTCTTTTTTTTTTTTTTGGTTGCTTTTTCTGTGTTTGCCTTTCATTGGAAAGTCCTTCAGGCAGTTGTCTCAGATCTATTTTGATTTTTGACTGCCAGTCACTTTATTTGTGTATTTATCCTGTTTTTTTTTTAAGGGATAGAAAACCCATTTTTCATGATTCAGATATAGCATGCAATTTTAAACATCTTTCTAATTTACTCCTATTATTTTTTCTTCGCTCACTTGGTATCTTTATTAAAAATGCATGTAAGCTAAGGAGCTAGCCCATTTTTTGTTCAGCACCTGGGTAGTGCTTGCTGATTGATGGCTAGATGTAGGTTGCCCCTTGCAGCTTTTGGCTCATTTTAGAGCCAAAATTATTCCTGTGAAAGTGCAAAACACTTAATCCAGATATGAACAAGTCTAGGTCTAAAAGGCAATGGATGAGTTGTCTGGATCTGATGGGGGAAGACTTGGTGTCAGAATGGGAGACAACACAAATGTTGGTTAATATAAGCACATTCACAGAATTGGTAACACATAGTTACATTAAAAGATTAATATGCCCTAGGTGCTAGACAAAAGAAAATCAATTAGCATGCTTTATGACTTGATGCTTTCCCACGACAGTGAGGCTCCTCCCAAAGAAGCAATACCCATTATACATCCAAGTATTTCCAACATGAATATAAGGGAGGTGAACAAGATTTTCATCAGGTACAGAAACAACCAAGGGGAGGAGGTTGAGGGAAAACAAAGATTGGAACAGGCTAACGTACTAGTGAATATGGTAATTAATTTTTCATCCTATACTATTACAGAAACTGAAAAAAAGAGTTTTGAATTATTGAGTGTTTTTTTTCCGTCTAGGAACTTCGCCTTGTTTCAAACTATCGTAGACGGGAACAAATTTGTGCTTGACTTAACTCTAAAAAATATTTTGACGATAGGGTTGATGGTCCTAATTGCCAGACAAGTATTACAACTCAAGAAGGATTAAACCATGTAACAATGGAAAGTGTAGATAGTATGACCTTCACTGATGTATGTGCTCTGACTTCTTTGGAAGATCTAGATAGGGATAGTGTTCCTCCTACTAGTGACTCTGGTTTAATTTTAACATAGCCTTCCATACCTACGTCCTTATTTTACCTGATGCAAAAAAGAGGAGAGATGTTGGAATTGTTCCATAGTAGAGTAGTGGAAGACCTTATGGAACTGTCTAAATCCAGTGCTGGAAATAAACCTAACTTAACTAGAATAGAGATGTAAGCCATTAAAAGCTTACAACAAAATCCACACATAGTGATTTAAACAATCATATAAGGAAGGATATGTATATAAGTGAAGCAATACGTCAACTAAGTGATAAGGAGATGGTGATCCCACTCTGAGATTCCAGAGGGAACTGAGAAACCTGTTGGAAGATGGCGTGGAGATGGATTATATCAGCAGGGATACTTTTAATTATCCGTTTGTTGAAAAACCTGTTTTACACATTTTCCGCCATCTTCTGAAAGTACACAAAAGCTTAGACCATGTCAAAGGTAGACCAATTGTTGTGTGAATAGGTTTACTGCTTGAACCACTCTGAATAGGTGGGCCGCCACCTGCAATAGTTGGTCTTGGGTTTACCCAGCTATTTGAGAGATACAATAAAAATGGAAACAATAGCTTGGGAAGATGGTTATAGCTGGTTGACATTTCCTCCATCCCTCATAGCTATCTAACGGCTGTGGAATATTTTTTGGATCGCAAAACTGACCTTTTAAGGAATATCTGCTTAAAATTATCACGTTTTTGCTTGAACACAACTATTTTTTTCTTTTCAGGGTCATTGCTATCTCCAGAGACGTGGGACCGCTATGGGGCTAAGTTTGCCCCATCCTACGATGACTTTTTCATGGGAAGGTGGGAGCAGTCTCGCTGATATGGCAATGACGACAATGCTTATACATCCTAGCATTGTACATTATGTTAGATAGATGACCTTTTGTTTATTTGGAAGTCTGATTTAACTACAGCTGAATCCTTTGTAAATTCCTGAATAATAATGCTATGGGTATCCAGTTCACGTTTGAATGGCAAAAGGAAGCCATACATTTCTTGAATTTCACATTATCTGCAAATATTGCAAACAAATGCAGTTTCTTCCTTTTTATAGAAAACCTATTACAGGTAACTCCCTGCTTCATGTGAAGTAGTCACCCCAGGCATGTCTTTAAGGGAATAGCCAAGAGGCAGTTCATACGGTTAAAACAACTTTTCACGGGAAAGTACTTTCTTGTTTAAAAAAAAAAAAAAAAAAAAGTCCACAATTAAAGGCCGTTTGAAATCTACGGGGTATAAGAATGGGATAGTAGAAAGAGCATTCAGAGAGGATTTGCCTATCAATTGCAAGGATTTCTCAAAAAACAATTCAATTAAAAGAATTGATAGAATGGTATCAGTTTTTATAACCGCCTTTTCTACTCTAGTTTCAGGAAGTTTGTTACATTGTTAAAATGAATCTGCCTTTATTGATAGGGGATAAACAACTCAAGCAGACAGTATCAGATGGCTGCAGAAGTGTGTATAGGAAAAAAACCTTACCCCAGGTAACATACTTTCTCCCAGTCGTTTGCAATCAAGTGTACCTGGAAGCTCTTGGTTACATTTTAAAGGGAAAATATGTGGTTTGAGATGTAAGTCTTGTGACTATGTTAGTTTTGCACCTTTTTGGACTTTTTCTGCTTAATCCAGCTCTTAGTGTGTTGCACTTTTACAAGAATAATTTTGGCTTCGAAATGTGCTGAAAGCCACTAGGTCCTGACCGAAACTGCAGAAATTAAAGGTAGTATTAGGAGCAGAAAACTGCCCATTGCAGCACATTCAAATCGCTTTAGCTTCTTTATTTGTTGCATTTAAAGTGAATGTAAAGCAAAAGTTAAACGATAGTATTGAAAAAATGAATGAGAGTTTTATTCATGATGCTTATCTTCAGAGATATTTCCCTATAAACACTACACGGCTAATAGCTGAAGCGCCAGTCGGCATTTTCAGAATTTGATTGACAGATGATTCATCTGCAATCAACTAATCGTTGTTCCCGCCCCCCTGGGCATTCAGCCCCTTTGCACAAACATCACTCCCTGAGGGGAAATAACAATTAGTTGATTGCAGATGATTCATCTGTCAATCAAATTCTGAAAATGGCGACCGGAGCTTCAGCTATTAGCTGTGTTGCGTTTATAGGGAAATAACTCTGAAGATAAGTATCTACTAACAATTTCATTAATGAAACTCATTCATTTTTTCAATACTATCGTTTCACTTTTGCTTATATAGCTAACTTTACATTCACTTTATGTATCATTGGTAAATGCTTCTTCAGTACAAAATAAACAGCTGAGAATGAATACTTTATGTAAAAATTAAGTAAATGTTTTTTACTTAACAGAATAATTTTAGAAAATAATGTTGAGACATTTTACTGTAAAATTTTCTTTCTTTTTAATGTGTTCACAGTGGTTTTGTTTTACCTGCTAGAGTGTATTTAATCTCTTACAAATAACCAATTTTATTTTAAATAGCTGGTTTTGCCTGTTGATACCACCTTCTAGATTGAACTTTTCAATACAGCAGTTGTGGTTGTAAAATAAAACACACACTACTTAAACAAAAGGCAGTTGCATAAATCAACTAGTGTTGGGAAATGGAGAGTATTTGTTGAGGTTTGAGAGAAAGAGGGGATAACTTTAGATTTGAGAAAATATTTCAGGTACACGATTCAGCAAGATTGTATGGTTGTACCTGTCTAATTCTTCCTGAACAAAAAATGATTTTTTTTTTTTTTTTTTTTTTTATTTTTTTCTCCTTTAGTTCTTGGAGGATGAACCATGGTGGAGGTTAACATTTTCTGAGCCCATCCCTTCACTTATTCGTAGGAATGCCTTCTCGGAAAGCTATATAAAATGGGGCAGTGAGTCAGGAAAGCAAAGAACACCTGTTACTTCTTCCCCTACACCAGGATGTTCAGATTTAAGTGAAGATAAGAGCAGCCTATCTCAGTGGTCGCTGGACTCCCCAAGCATCTCACCCTCAATATGCCTCTTCCCTGGACCTTCCTCTGCTAGTGGTGCTGATAATAAAACTGCAAAATTTTCAGCTAGTAGTCAGGACAAAAAGGCTGAAACTGAGCAAATGGCTTCCCTGAAACGGACGCTGGAGGAGTCCAATAGTGGACCTGCCATGAAAAAACCAAAACGGAGCTTGGCCAGGAATGGAGCTGTACAGACAGAGGGCCCTTCCATTTCACCAAAGCGCAAAACAATAGACAAAGTCATTATGAGGCGCAGCCTCAGAGGCCAAAAGAAGCTAGGACATCCCTTATTACAACAGCACAGAAAATCTATATGTGTGTGTTAATCTTTTTTTCATACTTTTTTTTTTGTGTATAAATGAAAATCTATGTCCTTGTGTATTTTATTACCGTGTATAATGTTTAAGGGTTGTTTTTTTTTTGTTTTGTTTTTAAAGCAGCACTTCCTATTTATACACCTTCAATTTTTTTTTGAATGGATGTGTTGTTCAACCTCTTCACTCCTTTAGAATTTTCCATGCTGTCTTAACAGCGCTGGGCTTTTAATGCCCTTAAGACTGCATGGAATGTCCTATGTTATTTGGCAGCCTGCATTCTCCTGCTTTAAGGAAAAGGTTGATCTAAATGGGGAGTGTGCCTAGCATTGTAGGCAGTCCCCCATGATCCGATCCCTGTGAAATCACATGATTGCATAGATCTCGTTATTTCGTTTTTCAAGCAAGTGTTGGGAACTTTGTTTTGATGTTAAACACTTGGCCGCTTTCTTGAGATCAGAAGTCCAAACCACTTGCAAAAATGACAAATTATTGCTGTTCTTTTTTTTTTTATATCCTGAGAAATTGGGGATTACTATTATTGATTCAAATACTGCATGACGATGCATGTGTTTACTTTCCATAATGTCTGTGGAACCCCACCCCTTTTTAAATGGTGTGGTGTGTTTAACAAATCCAGCAAAGTGAAAATTAAACTGATTCTGACATGCTACATAGAAATACTAAGGATGACTGAGAAATTACTTTTATTTATATAAAAAAAGGTTTTATAAATGAAGATAATTTTAAACAATGACTGAAAATGTACTTTTTTTTCTTATATAGGCATTTTAAAATGAAATTATTTCATATGCATTTTAAATACTCCATTGTTGTGCAATGACCTAATGAATTGGAAGTTGGCTTCTTGGAGACAAGCATCTAAAAAAATGTTAAAAATTATTTATGCAGTGTCAACTCTATAGGATTAAGATAATGCAAAAACAAAAAATCTATTTATCAAAATGTCTGCCCACTGCCAGTTATAGACTTGCATAGTTTCTCTAAACTGTTTCTAATTTAAACTCCTTATTTTTACCATTATGTTAACGCTTCGATTCTAACTTAAAAAATCTATAGTAAAATGTTAAACCCAAAATCGCCAAGAATCAAGCAACAGTGCTATACAACCTGAGTTTCCTGTTCTGTCATAAAATGGAAATATATTACTTCACTGTTGCCATGCGTGGTCTGCCCAATTATGCTGCTTTTATTTATTTTTTTATAGCTATTGCTGTGGTACTTTGCTACAGAATATTTTATAATCAATTCTACAAATTTAAATTTAGCTATTATTCATTATACAGCAAATATTTCTGATTTAGATGGCCCTGTATGATATCTACACCATATTCCTACAATAGTGTGTTGTTTTTTTTCTTGGTGTCAGATTCAGTTTTTTATATATATATATATATTTTTAAATATATTGACAATGAATTTTGGATCAGGGACATTTTCGCAGCAACTTGTTATTAAGAAGAATATATTTTCATAAAACAAAAAAACCTCAGAGCAGTCTTCTACACAAAACACTAGATTATTTTCCCTTTTTATTGTTACATTTTTAATATTAAAACTTGTCAAAATTAAGAGATTTGTGGGATTGATATTTCTATGCCTCGTAATTTCTATAACTTTTTTTTTTTACCACTGGATGGTACTTTATATGGGGGGGTATTTTATGCAACAATTGAAGAGTCAAGACCATTAGATAATCACTGCTTTCGATATTCTAGATATATTGAAAGCTTTCAGATTGCTAATGTGATCTTTGTACTTGGATCATTTTAGAGTAGCTGGGTCTTGCTGCATGAGCAATAGAGGTTTTTTCTTTTTGGGCCTATGTAATTGATGGCGTTGCAGCAGTCCAGCTTGTACTTACATGCTGCAGAGCATCCTAATAGAGGTTAAGTTATTTTATCATATGCGTGAAACAATGGGGAAAGCAGATTGTATAACTATGTAAACCTTGTGTACAGTATGTTCACCTAAATAAAACTTGAGAAAACATTTTTTGTGAAGATTTTTTTTTCAGAAGAAGATAATTTTTTGAAGGATATAGAATAAAATGTATTAGCAATATACAAATAAAGTCATTTTGACTGGTTAGTTAGAATTGTTTTTTAATTAATGTTGAAAGATATCAGAAAGAAGAGCGACATTACAAACATTGATCATCCAACAATACAATTATGGTCCATGCAAACTAACCTGAGAATGTTTAGAAGCTAAAGTCACATTAACAACTATGTTTTTACAATCTATTTGCTACATAGGCCACTTACGGGCGGACTCCTGAATTCATAATAGGATAATGAGACCATTTCTTTCATGTAATTGGCAAGACTCCATGAGCTAGTGACGTATGGGATATACAATCCTACCAGGACGGGCAAAGTTTCCCAAACCTCAAAATGCCTATAAATACACCCCTCACCACACCCACAATTCAGTTTTACAAACTTTGTCTCCTATGGAGGTGGTGAAGTAAGTTTGTGCTAGATTTTTATGATTTCTTTTGTGACAAGCGCTTCTAAGCATTCTGAAGCCCAATTCTCAGAGTACAGTGTTTGTCAGAGGGATGTGAAGAGAGTTTTGCCTATTTGATTTTATGGTTTTCCTCGCGGGAAATCTTTTCAAAGGTTTTCTGTTATCGGTCGTAGGTATTCATCTCCTACCTCCCTTTTGAGATCAACGATATACTCTTATATAACATTACCTCTGCTGATAGCTTTCAGTACTGGTTTGGCTAGCTGCTATATGTGAATGGGTCTTTTTCGGTAAGTATGTATCATTATTTAAGACACTCTCAGCTATGGTTTGGCGCTTTATATATTAATATAAAGTTTTAAATATATGTATTTAACTTATATTTGCCATGAATCAGGTTTATGTGTATTTCTCTTTGCAGTCCAGCAGTTTTGTTATGGGAATAATGTTTTAGGAAGTTTATCTTACCTGGGGTATAGTCTTTTTTTTCAATTTGACTTGTTTTTTCTTTGGAGAACTTGCGGGAAAAATGCTGTTATTTATTGCGTCATTATTGGCATGAGAAATTTTTTGGGCGCGAATGTGCATCTGTCATGACGCAAGTTTGTCATTTTCTGCGTCTTAGTTGAAGCTAGGTTGTTTGGCTCAAAATTGTTTGTTATGACGCGAGTTGCGTCATTTCTGGATGTTTGTTGGCGCCAAAAAAATTCTCGGCCTCCTTTTGCGTTGTGCGTCATACTTGGCGCCAACATTTTTTTGTTTTATTTTACCTCACTTCCTATATGCTCCTTGCCTTCTTTATGCTCAGAGGGCTATGCTATTTGCTTTTTTTTGCCAATTTTTAGCATTTGCATTTTTTCCCATTCCTGAAACTGCTATATGTGGAAATAAGATATTTGTTATTTTTTCTTTTTTACATTTTACAAAAGGTCTCAATCTGATCCTGTCTCAGAAGCTGCTGTAGGAACCATGCTGCCTGAACACAGTTCTACCAAAGCTAAGAGTATCTGTTTTTAAGCTAGTGGAGATTATATCTCCAGCTGTAGTATGTAACAGTTGTCATGATAAGCTTTTGCATGCAGAAAAGGTTTCTATTAGTGCTAGTACAGTATCTGTTGTTTCTTCAACATCTAAAGTACATGATATCCCTGTTGATATGAAACATATTGCTGAGGCAATACAGATGGCTATGGCTGCTATACCCCCTTTAAATAAACGTAAAAGGTCTTTTAAAACTTCTCATAATACTGATGAAATTTGTGATAACCGGCAACATACTGATATATCATCCTCCTGATGAGGATCTCTCCGATTCGGAAGATCCTACTTAAGACATTGACACTGATAAATCATCTTATCTTTTTAAGATTGAGTATATTCGTTCTTTGTTAAAAGAAGTGTTGATAACTTTGGATATTGAGGAATCTGATCCTCAGGCGGAGATGGTGGATGCGTTAGCAGTTCCTTGGTGTTACCAACCTGCTTATTATTTTTTTCTGCCTCTAGTTCTTCTTCCAAGGGTGATCTCCAAGATCATAATGGAACAATTGCATGTGTTTCTGATAGCACCAGCATGTCCTCACAAGTTTTGGTATGCAGATCTTGTCCAGATATCCAGTTGCCAACCTTGGCCACTTCCATTAAGGCCAGACCTTTTTCCATCAGGATCTCAAATCGCTAAATTTGAAGGTATGGAGATTGAACACTTAGTGCTTAGTCATAGGGGTTTCTCTGACTCAGTGATTAATACTATGCTTGAGGCTCGTAAGTCTGTTTCTAGGAAGATTTATTATCGGGTTTGGAAATCCTTTATTTCATGGTGTCCTCATAAATTCTCTTGGCATTCTTTTAGAATTCCTAGAATTTTACAGTTTCTTCAGGATGGTTTGGATAAAGGTTTGTCTGTAAGTACTTTGAAGGGACAAATCTCTGTTCTTTCTGTTTTATTTCAAAGAAATATTGCTAAGCTTCCTGATATTCACGGTTTTGTTCAGGCTTTGGTTCGTATCAAGCCTGTTGTTAAATCAATTTCTCCTCCTTGGGGTCTTAATTTGGTTTTAAAAGCTTTGCAGGCTCCTCCGTTTGAGCCTTTGCATTCTCTTGATATTAAGCTACTTTCTTGGAAAGTGTTGTTCTTTTTGGCTATCTCTTCTGCTAGAAGAGTTTCTGAATTGTCTGCTTTCTTGTGAGTCTCCTTTTCTGATTTTTTTTTCATCAGGATAAAGCTGTTTTGCGGACTTCGTTTAAATTTCTTCGTAAGGTTGTGAATTCTAACAACATTAGTAGGGAAATTGTCCTTCTTTCTGTCCTAATCCTAAGAATGCTCTTGAAAGATCTTAACATTCTTTAGATGTTGTAAGAGCTTTGAAATACTATATCGAAGCTACTAAGGATTTTAGAAAGACTTCCAGTCTATTTTTTGTTTTTTTCTGATTCCAGGAAAGGCCAGAAAGTGTCTGCCAGTTATTTGGCATCGTGGTTAAAGCTTTGGATTCACAAGGCTTATTTTAAGGCGGGATAGTCTCCGCCTCAGAGAATTACAGCTCATTCTACTATATCAGTCACCACTTCTTGGGCTTTTAAGAATGTAACTTCAGTTGATCAGATTTGCAAAGCAGCAACTTGGTCTGCATATATTTACTACATTTTACCATTTTTGATGTATTTGCTTCTTCTGAAGCAGTCTTTGGTAGAAAAGTTCTTCAGGCAGCTGTCTCATTTTGATTCTTCTCCTTATGATTTAAGTTTTTTCTTGTAAATTATAAGAAAGACTTATTTTTTTTTTTGTGGATTTATTTTTTTCAGCGGAAATAGCTGTTATTTTATCCCTCCCTTTCTTGTGACTCTTCTGTGGTCTCCCACATCTTGGGTATTTCCATTCTATACGTCACTATCTCATGGACTCTTGCCAATTTCATAAAAGAAAACATAATTTATGTAAGAACTTACCTGATAAATTCAT
Source organism: Bombina bombina (assembly GCF_027579735.1). Taxonomy (NCBI): domain Eukaryota; kingdom Metazoa; phylum Chordata; class Amphibia; order Anura; family Bombinatoridae; genus Bombina; species Bombina bombina. The sequence continues at coordinate 642,509,046 of NC_069501.1, read as the reverse complement.
TTATTTCATATTGGCAATAGTCCATGAGGCCCACCCTTTTTTATGGTGGTTATGATTTTTTTATATAAAAGCACAATTATTTTCCTGTTCCTCTTTTTGTATGCTTTTTTTATCACCTCACTACTTGGCTATTCGTTAAACTGAATTGTGGGTGTGGTGAGGGGTGTATTTATAGGCATTTTGAGGTTTGGGAAACTTTGCCCCTCCTGTTAGGATTGTATATCTCATACGTCACTATCTCATGGACTCTTGCCAATATAAAAGAAATTAATTTATCAGGTAAGTTCTTACATAAATTATGTTTTTTAGGTCTTAAGGTGTGGTACAAGAGATAATGACAAAAACAACTATATGAGTTGAACGTAGAACAAGGTGTACTTTTACCTCCTATAACTTTCAAAACTTGACATAATATAGAAGTTGCAGATTTGTGATACTAAGTATGTAAATATATGATAACATCCTCAACTCTTAATATCTCCAAAGCTATTGTTTCTACAAAGCTCTGTTTTGTAATTCACTGTATTACAAACAATACTATAAATTGAACTTGTTAGATTTAGTAAATAACACACATTTCTTTTGTAAGGTGGTGAGAGTCCACAAGTAATTTACCTCTAGGATTCAGGCCCGAGCCACTAGTAAGAGGCAAAGATTCCCAAAACACCATTAGTTCTCTATCCCTTCCACCTCACTGATAAGCCAGTTTGTTTATTTTATTTCTTGGCGAGGTGTACTACAATTCCTCTATAGGTTAGTACCTCTTTTAGAGACCTGATGGACATAAGGTTTTTCAGCAAGCGGTTCTTTTTTACAGACTGGCTATTAGAATGTGTAAACCCAGTCCAAGACAGTGTAAGATTTTCCGACTTTTAACCGACCATGCGTTTTTCAAAGTAAAGCACTTGCTGTTTTGTTTCAGTTATGGCCACCGGGTCCGCCCCGAGATTACTCATGAGAGGCAGTTCCCTTCCTGAGGCGGCAGACAGTGTGATCGCACGCTTTCCGGGCTCTTTTCACTGTGAGCTTCCAGAGTGGTGACGCTGTTACAAGCTCCGTGTTCACCTTTCAGCCGACATTGTCTAAAAGGATTCCTGAGTAAACTGGAAAGTTTTTTCGATCCCCTGATAGACTTTCTGAAGTCCCAGTCAGCAGGACAGGTAGACACCTCAGCGGTATAGCTGAGGTGTAGAGGATTGCCAGGGGGTTAATTGGGTTTAATTTTTTTTTTTTATCTTTCTTGTTGTTTGCATTATGGACCAAGAGGTTTTACTTTATGTAGATTGCAAGCTTTCTTTTACCAACCAGTTGGAGCCCCCTTTACCTTTTTGTTCTTCATCTATTGAAATAACTGTTTTACACGGATAGACTTTTTGAATCTGAGCCATCATTCTCTAAGGCTGATGCTTTTCAGGTTTCTCCTGTATCAGATAGGCCACAGCTTTCTCCTCAAGCGCCCCAATCCTGTTAGTCACCACATGTAGAGCCCTGTGGTTCCTCTCAGGCTCCTGTAGGAGTTTATTTGCAAGGCATTGCTGCCCAGGTATTCTCTGCTGTATCTGAGACATCTGCCTTTCCCATACTTCAGGGAAGGCGCAAGAGGAAATTTAAAGATTTAGTTAGTAAGGTTTCTGATCTAGTTGTGGCTAACCAGGTTGCTCTTTCTCAGAAGTCTGATTAGGAAGACACGTCAGTGGCCTCTGAGGCTGAAATCTCGGGCTCAGACAGTATAATTCCTTATTCTGATGCTGAAGTTGTATCCTTCAGATTTAAGCTTGAACACCTCCGTATGTTACTAAAGGATTTTTTTTCTACCTTGGACGACTCCGATAAGACTATCGTAGTCAACCCTAAGAAATCTAGCAATCTCAATAAATACTTTGATGTTCCCTCCACGGTGGAGGTATTCCCTGTCCCAGACCGTGCTACAGAGATTATTGCACGAGAGTGGGAGAGGCCTGGAATTTCTTTTTCTCCATCTCCAATTTTCAAGTAAATGTTTCCAGTAGCCGACTCCATTAAGGAGTCATGGCAGACAGTTCCTAAGGTGGAAGGAGCGATCTCCACTTTGGCTAAGAGAACCACTATTCCCATAAGGATAGCTGTTCTTTTAAGGATCCAATGGATAAAAAAAACAGAGGCCTTGCTAAAGAAGATACAGTATATGTTCATCAAGGTCTTCAATGGCAACCTGCAGTGTGTATTGCCATTGTGACCAGTGCAGCAGCTTACTGGTTTGATGCATTGTCTGAATCTATTCAAGCGGAGGAGATCCAAGACAGGATTAAGGCTCTTAAGTTATCCAATTCCTTTATCACTGATGCTTCCTTACAAGTCATTAAGTTGGGAGCAAAAATATTGTGTTTTGCTGTTCTTGCATGCAGAGCTTTATGGATAAAATCCTGGTCCTCGGATATTTCATCTAAGTCCAAACTTTTGGCGATCCCTTACAAGGGTAAGACCTTGTTTGAACCTGGTCTGGCAGAAATCATTTCAGATATCACAGATCTTTTTTTTTTTTGCAGCAAGATAAGCAGAATAGATGGAAAGTACGTCAAAGTAATTTTCATTCCTTTCCTAACTTCAGAGGTAAGCCTTCCCCTCCCTCTTCAGTCTTGGTATAAGGGGAAGCAATCAAAGATCCAGTGGAGTGCAGACTTGCTCAATTTGCTCAAGCTTGGATACGTGATGTCCCAGATCCCTGAGCGGTGAACATCGTATCCCTGGGTTACAAGTTAGAATTAAAGACCTTTCCTCCCAGGGGCAGGTTCCTCCTCTCAGATAAAAAGAGATGCATTCTTAAAATGTGTTCAGGATCTTTCCGACCTGGGTGTAATAGTTCCAGTTCCAATTCATGAACAGGGTCTAGGGTTCTATTCATACCTGTTCGTGGTTCCCAAAAAAGAGGGAACTTTCAGACCAATTCTAGACTTGAAGTGTCTAAACAAGTCTCTCAGAGTACCGTCCTTCAAGATGAAAACTATACATTCCATTCTTCCCTTGGTCCAAAAGGGTCAGTTCATGATGACCATAGACCTGAAGGATGCGTACCTTCATGTCCCAATTCACAGGGTTCATCACAAATTTCTGAGATTTGCGTTTTTGGACAATCACTTTCGGTTTGTAGCTGTTCCATTTGGCTTTGCCACAGCCCCCAGAATTTTCTCTAAGGTTCTAGGGGCTCTATTGGCAGTGATCTGGTCTCAGGGAATTGCAGTTTCGCCCTATGTGGACGACATTCTGGTTCATGGGCCATCTTTTCAACAAGCAAACTCTCATATGGAGATCTTGTTGTCTTATCTTATTTCCCACTGATGGAAGTTGAATCTGGGAATGAGTTCCCTTGTTCTAGCTACAAGGGTAGTGTTCTTAGGGACCATAATAGATTCTCTATCGATGAAGATATTTCTGACAGCGGTCAGAAGATCCAAGATTTTCCGCTCTTGCCTTGCCCTTCAGTCTTCTCTTCGGCCGTAAGTGACTGAATGTATGGAGGTAATTGGTCTGATGGTAGTTTCCATGAACATCATCCCATTTGCTTGGTTCCATCTCAGAGCTCTGCAGTTATGCATGCTAAGGCAATGGAACGGGGACTATGCAGGTCTGTCTCAACGAATAGATCTGGATCAGGCGACAAGAGATCCTCTTCCGTGCTGGCTGTCTCAGGAACACCTCTCTCAGGGAACTTGCTTTCGCAGACCTCTCTGGTGATTGTGACTACAGATGCCAGCCTGCTGGGCTGGGGAGCAGTCTGGGACTCGTTGAAGGTTCAGGGACTATGGACAGATCTCCCCATAAATGTCCTAGAACTGAGAGCAATCTTCAATGCTCTGTTGGCTTGGCCTCAGCTTTAGCCCAGTTTATCAGGTTCTAGATGGACAGCATAACCTCGGTGGCTTACATCAACCACCAGGAAGGAACTCTTGAGTTCCTTGGCCATGAAAGAGGTGGTTCGATTATTCAGTGGATGGAGACCCACAACTGCTGTCTATCTGCAATCCACATTCCAGGAGTGAACAATTGGGAAGCAGATTTTCTGAGCAGACAGACTTTTCAGCCCAGGAGTGGGAACTCCATCTGGAGGTTTTTTCAAGCTTGACCCTTAAGTGGGGGCGGCCGGAGCTGGATCTCATGGCGTCTCGGCATAATGCCAAGCTTCTGAGGTACGGTTAGAGATCAATGGATCCACAGGCCGTTTTGATAGATGCTCTGTCGGTCCCTTGGAATTTCAGTCTGGTGGAATACCTGTTTCCTCCATTCGCTCTCCTTCCACGAGTCATTGCTCGTATCAAGCAGGAGAGGGCTTCAGTGATTCTCATAGCACCGGTGTAGCCTCGCAGGATATGGTATGCAGACCTAGTGGAAATGTCATCTCTTCCACCTTGGAGACTGCTTCTGAGGATGGACCTACTTCAGGGTCCCTTTATCCAAATCTCGTTTCTCTGAAGCTGACTGCTTGGAGATTGAACGCTTAATTTTATCTAAGCGTGGGTTTTCCATGTCGGTCATTGAGACTTTGATCCAGGCTCGCAAGCCTGTTAGAAGAAAGATTTACCATAAAATATGGCGTAAATATCTGTATTGGTGTGAAGCCAGAGGTTACTCTTAGAGTAAGTCAGGATTCCTAGGATTTTTACTTTTTCTCTAGGAAGGTCTGGAGAAGGGTTTGTCAGCAAGTACTCTGAAGGGTCAGACCTCTGCGTTGTCTATTTTGTTGCATAAGCGTCTGGCGGACGTACCAGATGTGCAATCTTTTTTGTCAGGCCTTGGCCAGAAGCAGGCCTGTGTTTAAACCTACACACAGTACCAGTATCAGACGCCCAGCGAATATGGAGATATTTCACCTTATGTAGCAAAATAAGTAGAAGCCGGTTTCACCTAATGGTGAAGTATAATCAGCTGATATGATCTCCTGTGCTGTTTGTAAAATCCCACAAGGTTGTTTGCTACCCGTAAAGGAGGGTGTGTATTTTCACATTAACACCCAATCAAGGAGAAGCTGAAAAAGACAAAAGAAGACAGGCACAGCCCGACTCAAGTGTGAAACGTTTAATAGGCAAGTGCACACACAGCTAAATGGCAACTTAAAGGAATAAAAAGAAAAACAAGCACGTCAGTGTATCTGCTGATGTAGTGGTTCCGTGATACTCTGAATACAAATGTTTCCACCACATCGGTCGGTTCCGTACCAATTCTGGGGGTTGAGCTGGGATCAGTCAGTATGGAGCCGTTAAGGAAAGTGCAGAAGACACTGCATGAATGTCAGGGTTTTTTTCCTGTTTTGTTTGCCATGTGCTGCTGGCAGCCATTTTACTCACCTCTCTTGCTGACGCTGATGCTGCTCAATTCCTGCACTTCCTTTTATGGCCAGACTGGTGTACATCATAAGTGTGAGACAGGATGCAGTCTCAGAATTGTGATGTCATCACTTACTATTTAAAGGGCCTCTGTTCAGTATGCTTTGCCCTTGCGTTGTCTCAGACCTGTTTGTGAGCGCTCCTGTGTATTACCTGGCTGTCTGATGTCCCTCCTGGTTCCTGATCCTTGACTTGTTCCTGACTCTGCTGTTCTCCTTGTTCCTGATTCCGGCTCGTCTGACTACTCGCTTTGGCTCCTGACTCGGCTCGTCTGACTACCAGCTCTGGTTTTGATTCCTGGCTTGTTATTTGACTTGTGAACTTTTTATTATTTTTTGCTGTTAATAAAGGTGTGATTATTTTTGCACTTCTCGTCTCAGTCTGATTCCTGGCACCCTGACAGTGACAAATCTCTACGCGCGTTTTGTCCGAGTCCGCTCAGACTTTATCAAGAGAGGAAATGACGGGTATCCAGCACAAGGGCTCTGAACCGGCTTATGAATGAGCCAATGTGTCAACTTCCTGTTTTCATCTGGCCAATGACAAGTCTCAAGAGAGCGGCCACAAAATATCCTTAAAATGTCAAAGTTGATACAGAATAAAAACATAAAATAGATATAGTAATTCAAGTTAAAAACGTATACACAAATTTGAAGTTTAAAATGTAAAAATAGTCGGTAGACAACATACCTAAACAGACTATAAGTGTTCCTGTCATATATAAAACACATGACAATATCATAATGGAGTACATCTTTAAGAAAAAAAAAATATTAAAAGATTATAAGCATTCACATCCGTATATATAATATGGAAACAGTCAATAACAGATGGAATTTGTGAAGTGCTGACTAACGGCATTTAAGAACAACAAAATGTCAGTAATAGCACTGAGTGGCTGATATGTAAGATTGGGTTATAGAGATTGTAACATGTAGTTGTTAAACATAAATAACAAACCAACGCTATTAATGTGGAATAGTGCGATAGGAAATCTAATATACTGATAAAATATACAGTTGATGTATTAACCCTGTCGATAAAATATAACAATTTATATTGACAGTATTTCAGCAATATGCATAATTCCTGTGAAAATAAATAAGAGAATAATAATGATAGTACTGACCCCCTATAACACTGAATGTCTACAGTGTAAATGAGTAGATGTCTTCCCTAATTACATAAAAGCTTGTAGGTCCAGTTCAATATTTAAACCTTGAGGGTGCATGGATCCTAATGTATAGATCCAGTATGATTCCCTGCGTCTTGAGGTTAGTAGCCTATTTGGAAATTTGTTGTTAGGAATCCAGATAATAACTTTTATATTTAGGCTATTTGGGTCAAAATGATGTGTACGGAAATTTTCTGAGACACTATGGCCTAGATTTAGAGTTCGGCGGTAAAAGGGCTGTTAACGCTCCGCGGGCTTTTTTCTGGCCGCACCATAAAATTAACTCTGGTATCGAGAGTTTAATCAAATGCTGCGTTAGGCTCCAAAAAAGGAGCGTAGAGCATTTTTACCGCAAATGCAACTCTCGATACCAGAGTTGCTTACGGACGCGGCCGGCCTCAAAAACGTGCTCGTGCACAATTCTCCCATAGGAAACAATGGGGCTGTTTGAGCTGAAAAAAAACCTAACACCTGCAAAAAAGCAGCGTTCAGCTCCTAACGCAGCCCCATTGTTTCCTATGGGGAAACACTTCCTACGTCTGCACCTAACACTCTAACATGTACCCCGAGTCTAAACACCCCTAACCTTACACTTATTAACCCCTAATCTGCCGCCCCCGCTATCGCTGACCCCTGCATATTATTATTAACCCCTAATCTTCCGCTCCGTAAACCGCCGCAACCTACGTTATCCCTATGTACCCCTAATCTGCTGCCCTAACATCGCCGACCCCTATATTATATTTATTAACCCCTAATCTGCCCCCCTCAACGTCGCCGACACCTGCCTACACTTATTAACCCCTAATCTGCCGAGCGGACCTGAGCGCTACTATAATAAAGTTATTAACCCCTAATCCGCCTCACTAACCCTATCATAAATAGTATTAACCCCTAATCTGCCCTCCCTAACATCGCCGACACCTACCTTCAATTATTAACCCCTAATCTGCCGACCGGAGCTCACCGCTATTCTAATAAATGGATTAACCCCTAAAGCTAAGTCTAACCCTAACACTAACACCCCCCTAAGTTAAATATAATTTTTATCTAACGAAATAAATTAACTCTTATTAAATAAATGATTCCTATTTAAAGCTAAATACTTACCTGTAAAATAAATCCTAATATAGCTACAATATAAATTATAATTACATTATAGCTATTTTAGGATTAATATTTATTTTACAGGCAACTTTGTAATTATTTTAACCAGGTACAATAGCTATTAAATAGTTAAGAACTATTTAATAGTTACCTAGTTAAAATAATAACAAATTTACCTGTAAAATAAATCCTAACCTAAGATATAATTAAACCTAACACTACACTATCAATAAAATAATTAAATAAACTACCTACAATTACCTACAATTAACCTAACACTACACTATCAATAAATTAATTAAACACAATTCCTACAAATAAATACAATTAAATAAACTAGCTAAAGTACAAAAAATAAAAAAGAACTAAGTTACAGAAAATAAAAAAATATTTACAAACATAAGAAAAATATTACAACAATTTTAAACTAATTACACCTACTCTAAGCCCCCTAATAAAATAACAAAGCCCCCCAAAATAAAAAATTCCCTACCCTATTCTAAATTAAAAAAGTTACAAGCTCTTTTACCTTACCAGCCCTGAACAGGGCCCTTTGCGGGGCATGCCCCAAGAATTTCAGCTCTTTTGCCTGTAAAAAAAACATACAATACCCCCCCCAAACATTACAACCCACCACCCACATACCCCTAATCTAACCCAAAACCCCCTTAAATAAACCTAACACTAATCCCCTGAAGATCTTCCTACCTTGTCTTCACCATCCAGGTATCACCGATCCGTCCTGGCTCCAAGATCTTCATCCAACCCAAGCGGGGGTTGGCGATCCATAATCCGGTGCTGAAGAGGTCCAGAAGAGGCTCCAAAGTCTTCCTCCTATCCGGCAAGAAGAGGACATCCGGACCGGCAAACATCTTCTCCAAGCGGCATCTTCGATCTTCTTCCATCCGGAGCGAAGTGGCAGGATCCTGAAGACCTCCAGCGCGGAACATCCATCCGGACCGACGACTGAACGACGAATGACTGTTCCTTTAAGGGACGTCATCCAAGATGGCGTCCCTCGAATTCCGATTGGCTAATAGGATTCTATCAGCCAATCGGAATTAAGGTAGGAATTTTCTGATTGGCTGATGGAATCAGCCAATCAGAATCAAGTTCAATCCGATTGGCTGATCCAATCAGCCAATCAGATTGAGCTCGCATTCTATTGGCTGTTCCGATCAGCCAATAGAATGCGAGCTCAATCTGATTGGCTGATTGGATCGGCCAATCGGATTGAACTAGATTCTGATTGGCTGATTCCATCAGCCAATCAGAAAATTCCTACCTTAATTCCGATTGGCTGATAGAATCCTATCAGCCAATCGGAATTCGAGGGACGCCATCTTGGATGACGTCCCTTAAAGGAACAGTCATTCGTCGTTCAGTCGTCGGTCCGGATGGATGTTCCGCACTGGAGGTCTTCAGGATCCTGCCACTTCGCTCCGGATGGAAGAAGATCGAAGATGCCGCTTGGAGAAGATGTTTGCCGGTCCGGATGTCCTCTTCTTGCCGGATAGGAGGAAGACTTTGGAGCCTCTTCTGGACCTCTTCAGCACCGGATTATGGATCGCCAACCCCCGCTTGGGTTGGATGAAGATCTTGGAGCCAGGACGGATCGGTGATACCTGGATGGTGAAGACAAGGTAGGAAGATCTTCAGGGGATTAGTGTTAGGTTTATTTAAGGGGGGTTTGGGTTAGATTAGGGGTATGTGGGTGGTAATGTTGGGGGGGGGGGTATTGTATGTTTTTTTTTACAGGCAAAAGAGCTGAAATTCTTGGGGCATGCCCCGCAAAGGGCCCTGTTCAGGGCTGGTAAGGTAAAAGAGCTTGTAACTTTTTTAATTTAGAATAGGGTAGGGAATTTTTTATTTTGGGGGGCTTTGTTATTTTATTAGGGGGCTTAGAGTAGGTGTAATTAGTTTAAAATTGTTGTAATATTTTTCTTATGTTTGTAAATATTTTTTTATTTTCTGTAACTTAGTTCTTTTTTATTTTTTGTACTTTAGCTAGTTTATTTAATTGTATTTATTTGTAGGAATTGTGTTTAATTAATTTATTGATAGTGTAGTGTTAGGTTAATTGTAGGTAATTGTAGGTAGTTTATTTAATTATTTTATTGATAGGGTAGTGTTAGGTTTAATTATATCTTAGGTTAGGATTTATTTTACAGGTAAATTTGTTATTATTTTAAGTAGGTAACTATTAAATAGTTCTTAACTATTTAATAGCTATTGTACCTGGTTAAAATAATTACAAAGTTGCCTGTAAAATAAATATTAATCCTAAAATAGCTATAATATAATTATAATTTATATTGTAGCTATATTAGGGTTTATTTTACAGGTAAGTATTTAGCTTTAAATAGGAATCATTTATTTAATAAGAGTTAATTTATTTCGTTAGATACAAATTACATTTAACTTAGGGGGGTGTTAGTGTTAGGGTTAGACTTAGCTTTACGGGTTAATACATTTATTAGAATAGCGGTGAGCTCCGATCGGAAGATTAGGGGTTAATAATTGAAGGTAGGTGTCGGCGATGTTAGGGAGGGCAGATTAGGGGTTAATACTATTTATGATAGGGTTAGTGAGGCGGATTAGGGGTTAATAACTTTATTATAGTAGCGCTCAGGTCCGCTCGGCAGATTAGGAGTTAATAAGTGTAGGCAGGTGTCGGCGACGTTGTGGGGGGCAGATTAGGGGTTAATAAATATAATATAGGGGTCGGCGGTGTTAGGGGTAGCAGATTAGGGGTACATAGGGATAACGTAGGTGGCGGCGCTTTGCGGTCGGAAGATTAGGGGTTAATTATTTTAAGTAGCTGGCGGCGATGTTGTGGGGGGCAGGTTAGGGGTTAATAAATATAATATAGGGGTCGGCGGTGTTAGGGGTAGCAGATTAGGGGTACATAAGTATAACGTAGGTGGCGGTCGGCAGATTAGGGGTTAAAAATTTGAATCGAGTGGCGGCGATGTGGGGGGAGCTCGGTTTAGGGGTACATAGGTAGTTTATGGGTGTTAGTGTACTTTAGGGTACAGTAGTTAAGAGCTTTATAAACCGGCGTTAGCCAGAAAGCTCTTAACTCCTGCTTTTTTCAGGCGGCTGGAATCTTGTCGTTAGAGCTCTAACGCTCACTTCAGAAACGACTCTAAATAAAATAAAGATAGGCTACGCAAATGGCGTAGGGGGATCTGCGGTATGGAAAAGTCGCGGCTGAAAAGTGAGCGTTAGACCCTTTAATCACTGACTCCAAATACCAGCGGGCGCCCAAAACCAGCGTTAGGAGCCTCTAACGCTGGTTTTGACGGCTACCGCCGAACTCCAAATCTAGGCCTATGTGTTCTTAGGCCTGCCTTGATGTTATTCACATGTTCATTGAATCTGGTTTGTGCATTTCTTTTAGTTCTACCTATGTATATTAAATTGCACTCACAGCTCAAAAGATAGTGCTGCAGTTACATTTATATTTCATCTTAAAATTCTTTGATTGATTAAAATTATGAAAAGTGTCCCCTGTGCTAACAGAACTACACATTCCACATTTCTTAACTCCACACATGTAGGTGCCTGGTTTTTGTGTTAACCATGTGGTAATGTTTTTTCCTTCTGTAATCTTACGAAGCTTAGTCGGTGCTAATATATTCTTTAGATCTGTTTTTCCTAAAGGTGACTAATGGTCCTGCATCTAATATCTCTCCTAAGATGGGATCTGCTTTTAAAGCCCCCCAGTGTTTCTTGAGGATATTATGTATCTCGCTGTTTCCTTGATTGTAGGTAGTAGTAAACCTAATTTCTCTTGCAAGATGTATCGAGTCCACAAATTCATCCAATACTTGTGGGATATTCTCCTTCCCAACAGGAAGTGGCAAAGAGAGCACCCACAGCAGAGCTGTCTATATAGCTCCTCCCTTAGCTCCACCCCCCAGTCATTCTCTTTGCCTACTCTAAGTACTAGGAAGGGTAAAGTGAGTGTGGTGACAAAAATTTTAGTTTTTATTTTCTCAAGCAAAAGTTTGTTATTTTAAATGGTACCGATGTGTACTATTCACTCTCTGGCAGAAAAGGGATGAAGATTTCTGCAAGGTGGATGAAGATCTTAGCACTTTGTAACTAAGATCCACTGCTGTTCCCACAGAGGCTGAGGAGTACAGGAAAACTTCAGTTGGGGAACGGTTTGCATGCTAAGCTGCATTGAGGTATGTTCAGTCAATTTTTTTCTAGACAGACTGTGGTAATTCTAGAAAAGGCTGGCAGTATCCCCATGAGGGAAGGGTAAGCTGTATTCAGGCACTTAGTATGGAATCCCAGCTTGCATAAAGGGCTCAGTTGTTACTGGTGACACTTATAGAAAAAACTTTTTTTTATTAAAAGATTAACGTTTTGAGGGACTTTGAAGGGTCATTATGGCTTATTTAAGGGTTATTAACCCACATGGCTAGTTTAGAAGCACTTTGGTGTATTTCTTTTAGGCCCCACTAACATCGAGTGAGGTGGAAGGTTATGAGGTTATGCCATCTAGCTCTCCCCAAGTGTCACAACCAGTAACGCCCGCACAAGTGACGCCAAGTACCTCTAGTGCGTCGACTTCGTTTACTTTACAAGACATGGCCACAGTTATGAATACAACCCTCACAGAGGTTTTATCTAAACTGCCTGGGTTACAAGGAAAGCGTGACAGCTCTGGGTTAAGAACAAATGCTGAGCCTTCTGACGCTTTAGTAGCTGTATCCGATATACCCTCACAATGTTCTGAAGTAGGGGTAAGGGATTTGCTATCTGAGGGAGAGATTTCTGATTCAGGGAAGACGCTCCCTCAGACAGATTCTGATACGATGGCCTTTAAATTTAAGCTTGAACACCTCCTCTTGTTGCTCAGGGAGGTATTAGCGACTCTGGATGATTGTGACCCTATAGTGGTCCCAGAGAAATTGTGTAAAATGGACAAATACTTAGAGGTTCCTGTTTACACTGATGTTTTTCCAGTCCCTAAGAGGATTGCGAATATTGTTACTAAGGAGTGGGATAGACCAGGTATAACGTTCGCTCCCCCTCCTGTTTTTAAGAAAATGTTCCTAAGGTGGAGGGAGCTATTTCTACTCTCGCCAAGCGTACAACGATACCTATCGAAGACAGTTGTGCTTTCAAAGATCCTATGGATAAAAAATTAGAGGGTCTCCTAAAGAAAAGTTTTGTTCATCAAGGTTTTCTTCTCCAACCTATTGCATGCATTGTTCCTGTAACAACTGCAGCTGCTTTGTGGTTCGAGGCTCTTCAGATGGAGACCCCATTAGAGGATATTATGGATAGAATTAAGGCCCTTAAGCTGGCTAATTCTTTCATTACAGATGCCGCTTTTCAACTGGCTAAATTAGCGGCAAAGAATTCAGGTTTTGCCATTTTAGCGTGCAGGGCTAGTCTGCTGATGTGTCATCAAAATCTAAACTTTTGAACATCCCTTTCAAAGGTAATACCCTATTCGGGCCTGAACTGAAAGAGATTATTTCAGACATCACTGGAGGGAAAGATAAGGAGAGAGATGGTAACACTCACAATATGTATCAATAGTGTAGGCACTCTTGATAGAGATTTATCCTCCCTCAGGATAAAACAAATAAAATGAGGACCAAACCAAATAATTTTTGTTCCTTTCGGAACTTCAAGGGTGGTCCCACTTCAGCTTCCCCTGCTGCAAAGCAAGAGGGGAATTTTGCCCAATACAAGTCAGTCTGGAGACCTAACCAGGCTTGGAACAAGGGAAAACAGGCCAAGAAGCCTGCAGCTGCCTCCAAGACAGCATGAAGTGGTAGCCCCCGATCCAGGACCGGATCTAGTAGGGGGCAGACTCTCTTAGCTCATGCTTGGGCAAGAAATGTTCACGATTCCTGGGCTTTCATAATTGTGTCCCAGGGATATCTTCTGGACTTCAAAGACTCCCCCCCAAGGGGAAGATTTCACATTTCTCAATTGTCTGCAAACCAGACAAAGAGAGAGGCGTTCTTACGCTGTGTTGAAGACCTACATACCATGGGAGTGATTCGCCCAGTTCCAAAAGCGGAACAAGTGCTAGGGTTTTACTCAAACCTGTTTGTGGTTCCCAAAAAAGAGGGAACTTTCAGACCATTCTTGGATCTCAAAATTCTAAACAAATTCCTCAGAGTACCATCATTCAAGATGGAGACTATTCGGACTATTCTGCCTCTGATCCAGGAGGGTCAATTTATGACTACCGTGGACTTAAAGGATGCGTATCTGCACATCCCTATTCACAGAGATCATCATCATTAATTCCTCAGATTCGCCTTTCTGGACAGGCATTACCAGTTTGTGGCCCTTCCCTTCCGGTTGGCCACAGCTCCCAGAATTTTCACAAAAGGTGCACTAAAGGGGCACACCAGAATTAGATCTGATTAGATCTGATGGCGTCCCATCAGAACGCCAAGCTTCCTTGTTACAGGTCCAGGTCCTGGGATCCCCAGGCAGTACTGATAGATGCTCTAGCTGTGCCCTGGTCCTTCAACCTGGCCTATGTATTTCCACCGTTTCCTCTCCTTCCACGTCTGGTTGCCAGAATCAAGCAGGAGAGAGCTTTGGTGATTTTGATAGCACCTGCGTGGCCACGCAGGACTTGGTATGCAGATCTGGTGAACATGTCATCTGTTCCACCAAGGACTCTGCCGATGAGGCAGGACCTTCTAATCCAGGGTCCATTCAAGCATCCAAATCTAATTTCTCTGTGTCTGACTGCTTGGAGATTGAACGCCTGATTTTATCAAAGCATGGTTTCTCTGAGTCGGTAATTGTTACCCTGATTCAGGCTAGAAAGCCTGTCACCAGGAAAATCTATCATAAGATATGGCGAAAATATCTTTATTGGTGTGAATCCAAGGGTTACTCATGGAGTAAGATTAGGATTCCTAGAATATTGTCTTTTCTCCAAGAAGGATTGGAGAAGGGATTATCAGATAGCTCCTTAAAAGGACAGACATTTGCTTTGTCTATTCTTTTACACAAACGTCTGGCAGATATCCCAGACGTTCAGGCTTTAGTCAGAATCAAGCCTGTATTCAAACCTGTTGCTCCGCCATGGAGCTTAAACTTAGTTCTTAAAGTTCTTCAAGGGGTTCCGTTTGAACCTATGCATTCCATAGATATTAAGCTTCTATCTTGGAAAGTTCTGTGTTTAGTAGCTATCTCTTCGGCTCAAAGAGTTTCTGAGTTATCTGCTTTACAGTGTGACTCACCTTATCTTGTTTTCCATGCAGATAAGGTGGTTTTGCGTACCAAACCTGGATTCCTTCCTAAGGTTGTTTCTAATAAGAATATCAATCAGGAAATTGTTGTTCCTTCTCTGTGTCCTAATCCTTCTTGCAAGAAGAAACATCTGTTACACAATCTTGATGTGGTTCATGCTTTAAAGTTCTACTGACAAGCAACTAAAAATTTTCATCAAACATCTTCGTTGTTTGTTGTCTATTCTGGTAAGCGGAGAGGTCATAAGGCTACGGCTACCTCTTTCTTTTTGGCTGAAAAGCATCATCCGTTTGGCTTATGAGACTGCTGGCCAGCAGCCTCCTGAAAGGATTGCTGCTCATTCTACTAGAGCAGTGGCTTCCACATGGGCTTTTAAAAATGAGGCTTCTGTTGAACAGATTTGTAAGGCAGTGACTTGGTCTTCGCATCATACTTTTTCCAAATTTTCCAAATTTGATACTTTTGCTTCTTCGGAGGCTATTTTTGGGAGAAAGGTTCTACAAGCAGTGGTGTTTTCCGTTTAGGTACCTGTCTTGTCCCTCCCTTCCTAAAGCTTTGGTATTGGTATCCCACAAGTATTGGATGAATCCGTGGACTCGATACATCTTGCAAGAGAAAACAGAATTTATGCTTACCTGAAAAATTTCTTTCTCTTGCGATGTATCGAGTCCACGGCCCGCCCTGTCTGTTTAGGACAGGTAGTATATTTTTATTTAAAAATCTTCAGTCACCTCTGCACCCTATAGTTTCTCCTTTTTCTTCCTAGCCTTCGGTCGAATGACTGGGGGTGGAGCTAAGGGAGGAGCTATATAGACAGCTGTGGGTGCTCTCTTTGCCACTTCCTGTTGGGAAGGAGAATATCCCACAAGTATTGGATGAATCCGTGGACTCGATACATTGCAAGAGAGAAATTTATCAGGTAAGCATAAATTCTGTTTTTTTTATTCTTGTTTATCTAAAGTCCGATTTTTGGGTATCAATAGGGTTTCTCTTTTCATGTTATCAACTCGTTCCCTTGCCATTTGAATAGTGGTTTGATCATATCCTTTTTCTAAAAATCTAGCATCTAATAATTTAGTTTCTTTTAAATAGTCAACTTCTTTAGTACAGTTCCTCCTAAATCTCTGATATTGCCCTAGGGGGGGGATATTGGTTTTCCACCTTGAAAGGTGGCCAATCTTTGCATTTAAGAAACCATTTTTGTCAGTGGGCTTGCGATAATTTGTTACTGCTACCCTCTTATTGTCATCTACAAACAATATAAGGTCTAAGAATGCTACCTGTTGTTTATCAATTTTGGAAACAAATTTGAGAATATAGATGTTATTATTAATATGTTTGATAAACTCTCCCGTCTGTCTCAGATCCTTTCCATATAATGACTATATTGTCTATATACCGATAGTATCAAATTAAATTCTTTATATAGGGGTTATTGGACCAAACATTTCTCCTCAAAATGATTCATGAAAAGATTGGCATACGATGGGGCAAAGTGATCCCCATCGCGGTGCCTTGTATTTGTTGATAGAATTGACCCTCAAAACAGAAATAATTGTGATTTAAAATAAAGCTGATACCTGCTAGAATAAAATCCAAAATAAATATCAGTGTTCTCTAATGATTCCTGTACAGCATTAATACCTAGAGTATGTGGGATACACGTGTATAACGATGATACGTCACATGTGATCCATAGATAATTATCAAACCCCTCTAAACCCTCAAAGATGTTGATAGTGTGTACTATATCTCGTAAATATGCCCTGGTTGATTTAACTATGGGCTGTAAATAATGATAAATATAAACCGAAAGATTGTTAGTGAGGGATCCTATGCCCGAAATTATGGGCCTTCCCGGAGGTTCAATGAGAGACTTATGCACTGTGGGCAAGTGATAAAACGTAGGTATTGTTGGATGATTTTCCATTAGGAAATGACATTCCTCAGATTTAAGAATGTTTTCATTTTTGGCCTCTGAGTATTATGCTTAATTTATTTTTAAATTTAGTAGTGGGGTCAAAATATAATTTTTTTATATGTACTGCTGTCATTTAAGATGTTAAATGCTTCTTTGAGGTAGTCCATCTTGTATGACCACCCCTCCCCCTTTGTCAGCTGCTCTAATCACTATGTCACTGTTGTAGGGATTTTAGTTTCTGTGGTTATATATTCTCCTTGAGCTTGATAGGGATAAAAACTAGATTTTCTCTTTAAATTGCTATGTACTATATTTTGTTCATGAATAGACAGATCTAATAGATTTTCTGCTTGTGTTTGTTCTAATTGTGTTAATGAGGAATTGTTTTCCAAACTATGTAAAATCATCCTTATTGAGACTAGGCTGGGTGGATATGTACGATTTTGGAGCACTCTTAATAAAATACCTTTTAAGTGTTAAATTGCGTATATATTTCTGGACGTCTATATACGTCTGAAATCTGTCTGGGGTTGCTTTGGGTGAGAAATTTAAACCCTTAGCTAATAAATTAGTTTAATTATTTCCCAATTTGATACTTGATTGAAAATATTCACTTGATTTCTCAATATCTCATCTTTTTTATGTTTGCATCTTTGAACCTTTCTGCCCCCTCTGCATCCCCGCTGCCCCCCTTTTTCCTGGGGTTACTCTCTGATTTTGGTTTGTGACATCTTCAATCTCTTTTAAGATTCAAAATGTTGCGTTTTGTGGGACAGCAAGGTCTAAAAAATGTAACTGATTATCTTTGTCATTAAAATGTCTATCACCAGTTCCTGAGTGTGAAGTCTTAGGGTTAGAAGATGTCTTTGGTTGGCGCCCTGTTTATGCCAACTAGAATGTGGATATTCTTTGTCCTTTGTGTGTTATAGGACCTCATATCTATTGTTAGACTGGCTGTAGTTATTGTTATCTTCCTGATGTTTATATTGTGTGGTATGTTTCATATAAGATGGAGTGAAACAGTTTAGTTCATTCTGATGCCATGAGTGTTGTCTTGGTGTATTATGTGTGTAGCTATTCCTTCCATTTTGATATTGTCGTTGGTCTGTATCTCCATGTCGTTGTATACTTTTACTCCACGGATTATTGGTCCGAAAATTTGGTTGTTTCATATATGAGTGAGATTCACTCCTATGCTGGGGGTTTATGTATTTGTGTGAGTAGCATTGTCATGGTTGTCATTGGAAGTATAGTAATTACTTCTATTTTCAAAGTGTCTATTATTCCCCATCTTTGTATTGTTATTAAAGTTATAACTATTGTGAAGACTAGGCTTTTTTTCTTCTCTAATTTTATGATCTATAACTTGATCTTTTGAATGGAAGTGATGTTCCTCCCTTCGTTCCTTATCGAGATCCCTAAAGTCTGTCTCTTCCTTATTGGAAGTTGTTTTCTTATTATAAGTGTACACATTGTCATTTTTGTAGTCTTCTAAGTCCCTACAGAGTTTTCTGTGTTTAGCTTTTATAAGTTCCGTAGTGAATTTATTATTTCTTTCCTGAATACTGTTGTTTAGTTTTTTCCAATTGTTATCCGATTGGTATATTTGAATTTTAGGGAGAAGGGTATCTATATTATTTTTTATTTTATCTAATTTATGCTCCCTATATCTAATCACAATTTTAATGAGGGTGATGGAGCAATCATGGAAGGCTTTGTCCCAATCTGTTGTAAACCCCACCTCCTCTAGTTCAAAGGCAGAGCGTTTATACAATCTGAGTCCTCTAAGGATAATATCATGTAAAATATATTTGTCTAGCAGGATTAAATCCTGCCACTCTTTGGTGTCCCTATTAAGGAGTTTTTCAAGTTCCCTAAAAAGGTCTAATGGGTTTTGAACATTTAGTCCGTTAGTACAAATGTCACCATTTTGGATCAATAAATCAGATGCTCTTTGTCTAAGATGCCTTGCTGAGCAGTCACCAAAGCTTATACTGTTCATGCTGTGTTTCAATAGATTTAAAATAATTTAAAAGTAAATAAAAAACTGGGAACAAAAACCCTCGTATGAACAATAATTATTATATAGAAATTTGCACTTAAACTTACCAAAGCTGGTGAAGTACAAAAATTGAGTGGTATGTGAATGTTTGATATTGCTAATATTACTAAAACAAAATTCAAGTAAATAACAAATGTCAGGATTTAAAATTATTACAATGTGATGACAAGGTGCAAGGAATTTCAAAGTTCAAATGCTCCAAAAGAGAAATACTCCAAAAAAGTATTTGAAAGTATGAAAGTTCCAAACAATGTATATATATTTCAAAAATGGAAATGTTCCAAATAAAAATATTCAAAAGAGTGAAAAGGAGAAATGAAAAAAAAAGGAGAGGCCGCATCAACGCTATAAAAATGAACCTTCTCCCCAAATTCCTATACATGTTTCAAGTTCTCCCACTGGACCTTCCCCTACACTACCTAATTCAACAACAGAGATGGTTTGAACAATTTATCTGCGCACATAAAAGAACAAGGGTGGCTAGGAATACATTATACCTTAGTAGGGGGGATGGTGGCTTGGGGGTTCCAAACGTCATGGATTACTGCAAAGCAGCCCACTTAGCACGTATTACTGCTTGGAAAAAATTTTTTGGCCCAAGACAACAATTTCTAGCCATATGTCCCTTTTAACCCCTATCCTAAACAATTCGAGTATGCTTGACTCCAATGCTATTCAGTCGCCACACATTGAGGGCGTACCCACAAATATTCCGGTCCATACAGTGTTAGATAAGGGTACGATACGTCCGCAGTCAGAGCTTTCTCAAATATTGGGGCCCCCTTTCCACCTTTGGTTTCCGTACCTTCAGATCAGACACGCTATACTCGCTAACCCTCACAAACAAGACCTCATCAGCCCACTCACCACTTTTGAAACATTATGTAATACCCCCTCAATCACTAGGTCACACATTTCCACTATCTATAGAATATTACGAGGCTCCTTCCCCAGTAAGAAACCCTCTTATATCTCTAAATGGGAGGCAGAACTACACGAAACTTTGACAGAACCCAAATGGAGCCATATATTTATTGAGACAAATTTTTTTATCTATTTCCATAATTATAGCCGAAATGAATTACAAATTGCTCTCTAGGTGGTATCTGACCCCTCACTGTCCCCATAGTATCTACCCGGGTTCCTCCCCCCTATGCTGGAGGCACTGTGGAGGTACGGGTACCCTGTCCCATATTTGGTGGTCCTGTCCACTCTTATGTGCTTTCTGGTCAGACGTATCGAAAAACATCAACACTATAATAGGGACCTCAATAACACTTTCATCCAACATCATTTTACTGAACGATACCCCAACAATCCCCTGCCAATACAGGAAACGATTATTCCAGTGTATGATTAACTGTGCAAAACGTTTGATCCCTAGGTTTCGGAAGAAATGTGTGCTTCCCACTGTCTCTATGTGGATGCATGAGGTGGACCATGTCCTAGAGTTAGAGAAGATTCATTATGTGTTTAATGGCAAACAAGATTTTATTGCTGATGTTCTTTTCTTATGGGAGCAAAAAGGTCCTTGATCACTAACAAAGTGAGCTACTATAAATGTAATTTTGTATACCCTAATCTTGTATGTTCTGATTACAAAACTTTATGATGTGGTGGTTCATTATGCAGTGGGATGAGTTGACATCCCTAGGCGGAGTACGTAGATCTTCTTGTTTATATTTGTATCAAATTTCCTATGTAAATCTGCCGTTAATGCATATATACTTTGTGTTAGAGCACAAATGCTCTTATGTTATGTTATTTTGTTTGAAAATCAATAAAACATTTAATTGAAAAAAAAGGAGAAATGAACAAAAAATAAATTATATGAATCATATAAATAATGCAAATGATTTGGTTTGAAATGATCCGTTGATGGCACTAGGCTGCCATTGATACAATAAAAAAAATACAACAAAGAAAAAAAACCACAGTACCGGTATGAGGCGCCCAGCGAATATGGAGATATTTCACCGTATGTAGCAAAATTATAAGTAGAAGCTGGTTTCACCTGATGGTGAAGTATAAGGAGCTGATATGATCTCCAAATGATAGTAAAGTAATCCTGTGCTGTTTGTAAAATCCCACAAGGTCGTTTGCTGCCCGTAGTGGAGGTTGTGTATTTTCACGTTAACACCCAATCAAGGAGAAGCTGAAAAAGACAAAAGAAGACAGGCGCAGCCCGACTCAAGTGTGAAACGTTTAATAGGCAAGTGCACACACACATTTAAATGGCAACTTGCAGGAATAAAAAGAAAAACAAGCATGTCAGTGTATCTGCTCATGTAGCAGTTCTGTGATACTCTGGATCCAAATGTTTCCACCACCTCGGTTGGTGCCGTACCAAGTCTGGGGGTTGAGCTGGAATCTGTCAGTATGGAGCCAGTTAGGAAAGTGCAGAAGACACAGCGTGACAAATCTCTATGCGCGTTTCGTCCGAGTCCGCTCAGACTTTATCAAGAGAGGAAATGACAGGTATTCAGCACAAGGGCTCTGAACCGGCTTATGAATGAGCCAATGTGTAGACTTCCTCTTTTCATCTGGCCAATGGTAAGTCTCAAGAGAGCGGCCACAAAATATCCTTAAAATGTCAAAGTTGATACAGAATAAAAACATAAAATAGATATAGTAATTCAAGTTAAAAACGTATACACAAATTTGAAATTTATAATTTAAAAATATTCGGTAGACAACATACCTAAACAGACTATAAGTGTTCCTGGCATATATAAAACACATGACAATTAGATCTGTCTATTCATAAACAAAATATAGTACATAGCAATTTAAAGAGAAAATCTATATTTTATCCCTATCAAGCTCAAGGAGAATATATAACCACATTTAACAAACTAGTTTGTGGTGATCTTAATAAACTATGGGGAAAAGAGGCAATACTTGGGTCAATAGGTACAATGATAACCTGACTTTACATGAAAGAAATACACTAAAATCCCTACAAGACAACAGTGACATAGTGATTAGATCAGCTGACAAAGAAGAAGGGGTGGTCATACAAGACAAAATGGACTACCTCAAAGAAGCATATAACATCTTAAATGACAGCAGTACATATAAAAATTATATTTTGACCCCACTACTAAATTTAAAAATAAATTAAGCATAATACTCAGAGGCCAAAAATTAAAACATTCTTCAATCTGAGGAATTTCATTTCCTAATGGAAAATCATCCAACAATACCTACGTTTTATCACTTGCCCAAAGTGCATAAGACTCTCATTGAACCTCCGGGAAGGCCCATAATTTCGGGCATAGGATCCCTCACTAACAATCTTTCGGTTTATATTGATCATTATTTACAACCTATAGGTAAATCAACCAGAGCATATTTACAAGATACAGTACACACTATCAACATATTTGAGGGTTTAGAGTGGTTTGATAATTATCTATGGATCACATGTGACGTATCATCATTATACACGTGTATCCCACATACTCTAAGTATTAATGCTGTACAGGAATCATTAGAGAACACTATGTCAGATAAACATCTGACATCTGAATTTTATTCTAGCAGGCATCAGCTTTATATTAATTATTATAATAATAATATAATTATATTATCACAATTATTTCTGTTTTGAGGGTCAATTCTATCAGCAAATACAAGGCACCACGATGGGGACCACTTTTGCCCCATCGTATGCCAATCTTTTCATGAATCATTTTGAGGAGAAATATGTTTGGTCCAATAACCCTTATATAAAGAATTTAATTTGATACTATCGGTATATAGACAATATAGTCATTATATGGAAAGGATCTGAGACAGACGGGAGAGTTTATCAAACATATTAATAATAACATCTATATTCTCAAATTTGTTTCCAAAATTGATAAACAACAGGGAGTGTTTATCAAACATATTAATAATATCTATAATCTCAAATTTGTTTCCAAAATTAAAAAACAGGTGGAATTCTTAGACCTTATATTGTTTGTAGATGACAATTTGAGGGTAGCAGTAACAAATTATTGCAAGCCCACTGACAAAAATGGTTTCTTAAATGCAAAGATTGGCCACCTTTCCAGGTGGAAAACCAATATCCCCCTAGGGCAATATCAGAGATTTAGGAGGAACTGTACTAAAGATGTTGACTATTTAAAAGAAACTAAATTATTAGATGCTAGATTTTTAGAAAAAGGATATGATCAAACCACTATTCAAATTGCAAGGGAACGAGTTGATAACATGAAAAGAGAAACCCTATTGATACCCAAAAATTAGACTTTAGATAAACAGAAGAATAACAATATTAGGTTTACTACTACCTACAATCAAGGAAACAGGGAGAACCATAATATCCTCAAGAAACACTGGGGGTTTTTAAAAGCAGATCCCATCTTAGGAGAGATATTAGATGCAGGACCATTAGTCACCTTTAGGAAAAAGAGAGATCTAAAGAATATATTAGCACAGAGTAAGATTACAGAAGGAAAAAACATTACCACATGGTTAATACAAAAACCAGGCACCTACATGTGTGGAGTTAAGAAATGTGGTATGTGTAGTTCTGTCAGCACAGGGGACACTTTTCATAATTTTAATCAATCAAAGAATTTTAAGATGAAATATAAATGTAACTGCAGCACTACCTATGTAGTGTATATTTTGAGCTGTGAGTGCAATTTAATATACATAGGTAGAACTAAAAGAAATGCACAAACTAGATTCAATGAACATGTGAATAACATCAAGGGGGGCCTAAGAACACATAGAGTCTCGGAAAATTTCTGTACACATCATCATTTTGACCCAAATAGCCTAAATATAAAAGTTATTGACTGGATTCCTAACAACAAATTTCCAAATAGGCTACTAACCTTGAGACGCAGGGAATCATATTGGATCTATACATTAGGATCCATGCACTTTCAAGGTTTAAATATTGAACTGGACCTACAAGCTTTTATGTAATTAGGGAAGACATCTACTTATTTACACTGTAGACATTCAGTGTTATAGGGGGTCAGTACTATCATTATTATTCTCTTATTTATTTTCACAGGAATTATGCATATTGCTGAAATACTGTCAATATAAATTGTTAAATTGTTATATTTTATCGACAGGGTACATCAACTGTATATTTTATCAGTATTTTAGATTTCCTATCACACTATTCCACATTGATAGCATTGGTTTGTTATTTATGTTTAACAACTACATGTTACAATCTCTATAGCCCCAATCTTACATATCAGCCACTCATAGTGCTATTACTGACATTTTGTTCTTAAATGCCGTTAGTCAGCCCTTCACAAATTCCATCTGTTATTGACTGTTTCCATGTTATATATACGGATGTGAATGCTTATAATCTTTTAATGTTTTTTTTTCTTTCTTTTTCTTAATGATGTACTCCATTATTATATTGTCATGTGTTTTATATATGCCAGGAACACTTATCGTCTGTTTAGGTATGTTGTCTACCGACTATTTTTAAATTTTAAACTTCAAATTTGTGTATACGTTTTTAACTTGAATTACTATATCTATTTTATGTTTTTATTCTGTATCAACTTAAGTATACTTTATGGCCGCTCTCTTGAGACTTACCATTGGCCAGATGAAAACAGGAAGTCGACACATTGGCTCATTCATAAGCCGGTTCAGAGCCCTTGTGCTGGATACTTGTCATTTCTTCTCTTGATAAAGTCTGAGCGGACTCGGATGAAACTTACATAGAGATTTGTCACGCTGTGTCTTCTGCACTTTCCTAACCAACTCCATACTGACTGATCCCAGCTCAACCCCCAGACGTGGTACGGAACCGACCGAGGTGGTGGAAACATTTGGATCCAGACTATCACGGAACCGCTACATGAGCTGATACACTGACGTGCTTGTTTTTCTTTTTATTCCTGTAAGTTGTCATTTAGCTGTGTGTGCACTTGCCTATTAAACATTTCGGGCTGTGCCTGTCTTCTTTTGTCTTTTTCAGCTGTGTTTAAACCTGTTACTCCTCTATGGAGTCTTTACCTTGTTCTTAAAGTTTTACAGCAGGCTCCGTCTGAGCATATGCATTCCTTAGATATTAAGAGATTATCTTGGAAGGTTTTGTTTCTTGTTGCAGTGTATTTCCCTTATCTTGTCTTTCAGGCTGATAAGGTAGTTCTTCATACTAAGTTAGGTTTCCTTCCTTTCGGACAGGAATATCAATCAGGAAATCGTTGTTCCTTCTCTATGTACTAATCCTTCTCAAAAGGAATGTTTGTTACACAACCTAGATGTTGTGCGTGCGCTGAAATTCTACTTGCAGGCGACTAAGGCTTTTCGCCAGTCTTCTGCTTTGTTTGTTTTTCTGGGAAACGCAAGGTCCAGAAAGCTACGGCTACTTCTCTTTCTCTTTGGCTGAGGAGGATAATTCGTTTAGCTTATGAGACTGCTGGACAGCAACCTCCTGAGAGAATCACAGCTCATTCCACGAGGACTGTTTCTTCTTCCTGGGCTTTCAAAAATGAAGCTTCTGTGGAACAGATTTGCAAGGCTGCAACTTGGTCCTCTCTGCATACTTTTTCCAAATTTTATAAATGTGATACTTTTGCCTCAGCTGAGGTTTCTTTTGGGAGAAGGGTTCTTCAAGCAGTGGTGCCTTCTGTTTAGGTCTACCTGTCTTGTCCCTCCCTAAGCATCTGTGTACTCTAGCTTTGGTATTGATTCCCAACATTAATATGCTGCCGTGGACTTACCATATCTTTGGAAAGAAAACAAAATGTATGCTTACCTGATAAATTTCTTTCTTTCTGGATATGTTGAGTCCACGGCCCCACCCTTTTTATAAGACAGGCTCTTTTTTCTAAAGCCTCAGGCACCTCTACACCTTGTGTTGCTTCTTTTCTCCATTTACCTTTGGTCGAATGACTGGGGGTTGTGGGAAAGGAAGTGATACTTAACAGCTTTGCTGTGGTGCTCTTTTTCTCCTCCTGCTGGCCAGGAGTGATATTCCCAACATTAATTAAGATTCTGCCGTGGACTTGCCATATCCGGAAATAAATTTATCAGGTAAGCATAAATTTTGTCTTTCCTTTTTTGGCCCTGATCTAGATTCTATTATCGCAACAGGTGCTGGAGGTAAAGAAGCCTTTCTCCCTCAGGATAAAAGATCTAAAGGGAAAAATAAGGCTTCTATTCATTTTTGTTAATTTCATCAGTCCAGGAATCGGTCCTGGAATCAAAGATCCCCTTTTTCTCTAAAGAATGATTCTTACAAAAGCCCCTGAAAGTCCTCTTCCAGTTGGAACAAGTCTAAATAGTCAAAGGCCCTCCACAGCATGAAGTTGTGGCCATTGATCCGGATGTTTTTGTTAGGGGGCAGATTACACTTTTTTCAGACCGTCTGGGTTCAGTCTGTTCAAGATCCCCTGGTTTTAAATATTGTTTATTTTATATAGGTGGCAAGAGTCCACAAGCTAGTTACTGATGGGATATACATTCCTACCAGGAGGGGGCACAGTTTCCCAAACCTCAAATGCTTATAAATACACCTCCCACCTCACTCATACCTCAGTTTTAAAAACTTTGCCTCCTTAGGAGGTGGTGAAGCATGATTTGCTTGATTTCTTCTGTGATAGGCGCTTCTAAGCATATTGAAGCCCAGTTCCTCTCTAAGTGCAGTGTTTGTCTGAATGGGATGTAAAGGGAATATTGCCTGATGATACCATGTTTTTGCCTATGGGAAAACTTTTCATAAGGCTCTCTGTAAGTCGGTCGCAGGGATTCATCTGCTGCCTCCCTTTATAGATCGACAATATACTCTTGTACCATTACCTCTGCTGATATGTTTCAGTACTGGTTTGGCTGTCTGCTATATGTGGATGGGTGTCTTGCACGGTAAGTATATACTTTTATAAAGATACTTTCAGCTATGGATTGGGCACTTTTTAAGTGAAGTTGTTATATATTATTTGTATACATGCCTTGAGTCAGTGATTCAGTGTTTTTTTTTTAGCGACTTTATTGGTGTCTAAATATTTGTCAAGGTTCGTAGAGTCTGTGAAACATACAGGGTTTTTTTTTTTTTTGAAGCTAGTAATTTATTTATAAATTAGGATGCTAAGTATTATGTTAGTCTCATGGTATGTTGATAATTACATTTTATGCAGCTATAATAGAAGTATCTATTAGGCTTTATTTAGGTTAAAAAAATCTTTTTTGTATATACAATCAAACTTCTTACCTGCTTTTGTGATAGGTGTATTATAAATCCTCAGCTTTGCATGTCATGCATGTGATGATGCTATTTATGTCATCGTGTGACTTTTTTTGGTGACAAAAATTTCCCGCCAAAATGTTGCCGTTATAGCTCTGCCCCCAGCTCATCCAGTGTTCTCTGTCAACACTTAAGAGAGCTTTCATGAAGCATTATTTTATGAATCCATTTTCTTTTTTATAAATTTTCGCTCTGTTTCCCATTCTCTCAAGCCTGTTATATATAATCATATATAGGAGCATGGATATAAATTTACAGAATTCATTTTTTTTCCTCCAAATTTAGTTTTTTTGCAATTATATCTCAAACTGAACCTGCCTCTGATGTTACCATAG
This sequence comes from Bombina bombina, assembly GCF_027579735.1. Classification (NCBI taxonomy): domain Eukaryota; kingdom Metazoa; phylum Chordata; class Amphibia; order Anura; family Bombinatoridae; genus Bombina; species Bombina bombina. Next base: position 642,481,597 of record NC_069501.1, on the reverse strand, counting down.
GATTTGAGCTGCCTAAACACGTATTTACCAAAGCTAAGTATGTTTGTTGTAATAAAGCTGATCTAAATTATTCATTATTATTGTGGCTCTTGTTTTTGACAAATTGTTAAATGCTGATAATATATCTATGAGTACAAATACACCCACTGTTTTTCTTTCTCAGTTTAATGCACATAGCATTACTGCAGACATGTAAGATTTTATTGCTGCAGTTATAGAGAAGGAAATGACTGCTATTTTGCCTTCAAATAAACGTAAAAGGGTTTTGCAACATTTTCCTAAACCTAGTGAATTAAGTTCTGAGCTTCAGCATACTGATGTATCCTCTACTGATAGGGTTTCCTCTGATGCAGAGGATGCCACGTCAGAGACAGATACAGACACACCTTTTTTATTTAAGTTAGAATATATTCGTTCTCTCTTAAAGGAAGTTTTGTTTACTTTGGGTATTGAGGAGTCTAAACCTCCTGATGATAAGCTAGTAATTGTCTAAATTCTGTATTTAAGACTACTGCTAATACTCATGAAGTATTTCCTATTCCTTACGCTATCTTTAATGTGATTGCTAAAGAATGATCTAAGCCTGGTACCTCTTTTAACCTTCTAGGTTTAAGAAATTGTATCCTTTACCTGTAGTCATTTTAGAACTTTGGGAAACAGTTCCTAAAGTTGAATTTTCACTCTTGCCAGACATACTACTATTCCAATGGAAAACAGTATTTCTTTTAAGGATCCTTTAGATAGGACGTTTGTAACTTATCTAAGAAGGGCATATTTTCATACGGGCTATTTTCTTAAACCTGTTATATCTAGGGCTGATGTTGCTGCTACTTCTACTAGACATGTGCGCGATCGAAAAATTTGGTTCGGTTCGATTCGGTCGTTTTTTTATTTCGGTTCGATACGGTCGCATTACTTCGGTATGCGTCGGCTATTCATTTCATTCGTATTCGTTTTAATTCGGCAATTCGGATTCATTCGGAAAAGTAATTCAAGTTATTTTTTTTGGATCGATTCGTAATTTCGGACCGAATCGTTATGTTGTACTGAATCGTAATTTCGTACCGAATCGTTATTTATGATAAAATTTTCGTAAAATCGTTATTTCGGAAGTGATTCGGTTCTATTATTTCGGATACATTCGATTTCAATTTCAAATTGATTAGATAATGATATCAAATATTATTCATAAATGTATTACACTGTTAAATGACTGTAATATATTAATAAATACATTTAATATGTCATTTAAACACTTATCATTATATTTTATATTCAGACTGTGCAGCCAATCAGGCAGCCTGATTCACAATTATGCATGCATCACTCCTGCACGCTATAGCCACACCCATGTAACTGATATCTTAGTTTTGTGATTTCAAGAGAGCAGCTGGTTTGTTGTTGTTGGAGAAGATTAGATTTAGATTAGAATGTCAGAAATTGGTAGTGGTCGTGGAGGTGATAGGGACAGAGATATTAGAGAGAGTGGACGTAGGGATAGGGACAGTGGAGCTAGGGAGAGTACTAGTAATACTAATCGGGATAGTGATAGAGGTAGGGATAGGCATAGTAGGATAAGTAGGCACCATGGACGTAGGGAGAGGGACCTTGAAAGTTCTAGGGAGCGGGTAGGTAGGGACAGGCAGAGGCATGGTGTAGCAAAAAAACACACCAGTGCCAAAAAGCAATTGAAGAGGAGGAGGCCAGCTACACCCTCTGCGGAGTCTGACTCTGAGTCAGAAAAGGAACAGCAGCCACTTCTCCAAGGCATAGAGGGCCAACCTTTACGCCTGACGAAAATTTGGCCCTTGTGTCTGCTGTTTTAAAAGTCAGGCACATTTTATTTAGTTCAGAGGTTGCATCCTCTGCGTAGCAAGCAGCATGGATCACAGTCCGTGATGCTGTGTTTGCAGTTGCAGCAGTGGACCGGACAGCCGCCTGTGTCAAGCACCGGTAAGTTTCAAAAACTATTTTCTTCTTTTATATTACAAAACTAACTCTAGTGTGTGTTAGCCTGTGTGTACATACTACACAGGCCAAAATGTGTAACGTAAAGAAATAAATTCAATAATTATTATTTCATTGTCATGGCATCTATTCTTTATCTGAAAAAGCAGGAATGTTCGTCAAGCTTAAAGGGATAGTAAACTAAAAAAATGTATTTTATGATTCTGCTAGAGCATTGAATTTTAAATTTTAATCAACTTTCTAAATTACTCCTATAATTAAATTTTTCTTTTTTCTCTTGTTATCTTTATTTGAAATTGTAGTTTGATAAGGTAAGGACAGGAGCCTGCCCATTTTTTGTTTTAGCACCCTGGCTAGCGCTTGAGATTGGTGGCTACATTTATTTAACAAATAAATTGACCCCTTGGTAACTATCTTTATTTTAAAAAAGAATGAATGTAAGCCTATGAGCCAGCCCATCCTTGGGTCAGTACCTGGGTAGTGCTTGATGATTGTTGGCTAAATGTAGCCACCAATCAGAAATCCCTATCCAAGATGCTGAACCAAAAATTGGTCCAGTTCGTAAGCTTTACATTCCTGCTTTTTCAAATAAAGATCCAAGGAGACTGAAGAAAAACAGATAATAGGAGTAAATTATAAATTTTATTAAAATTGCATGCTCTACCTGAATCGTGAAAGAAAAAAAATTGGTTCAGTGTGCCTTTAAATATTCAGTTATAATTTTTTTTATACTTTCCAATTTATGTATATTATCAAATTCACTTTGAGCAGCGCCGTCCTCATGCTTGTCTCGCGCAGTTTCCTCTACTCTCTCCTGCACATTCAGCGTTGGTTGTAATTTTTTTTAAGGCCAGGTATGTTTTTCTTGTGCTGCACTCACTCTCTAGTATGCACATGGCTGCATCAGCCAAACATACCTGTCCATATAATATAAATATCGTATTATTAAAGGACCGCTCATGCAGTATAATAAATAACATAATTAAGAAGTGGCTAATAAAAATACAATTCTAACAATTAAAATGTATATAATTTTTTTTTAGACAATTTTTTTGTTTTTCGTCCCCTGTATTATGTGACAGATATCATCCAATCACAGACTATATACGTATGTATATACCCTGTGAGCTTCTGCACATGCTCAGGATGATATTACATAAAAAGACTGTGTGCATTTATAAAAATTAATTCACTTAAAAGGACATGAACCAACATGTTTCTTCCATGATTCATATAGAGAATTCATTTTTATTTAAATAACTTTCAAAATAACATATTTTTTAATTATCTTCCTTCTCTTGTTATCATTTGTTGAAAGGTATTTCTATGCAAGCTTTGGAGCAGCAGAGAAGACCTATGTGAAGTTGGCACCCCATGTTTGTAAAAAGGGAATTAAAATATACCATTAGTTTGTGCTGATTTGTGCTGCAAAAACGAACGTTTGTGCCAGTTCTGTTTAGGAGATCTTGCACATTATTTCTTTAAGAAACCCCGGCCACTTTGCACCCCATGTTATTCAATTTTAAAAACAAATATTCCATTTGTTTGTGCTGATTTGTGCCGCAAAATCGAACGTTTGTGCTGGTTTGTTTTCTGCAATATTACGCATTATATTTGTTTAAACTCCACCTACTTTGCACCCCATGTTATGCAATTTTAAAAACAAATATAGCATTTGTTTGTGCTGTGTTTGTGCTGATTTGTACTGCAAAAACGAACAATTGTGCCTGTTTGGTTTCGAGATATAGCGCATTCTTTACTGCAAAGTGGGCGTAGTTTTAGCAAATATAATGCTCTATATCTCTTAAACCAAACCGGCACAAACATTTGTTTTTGCAGCACAAATCAGCACAAACAAATGGTATATTTGTTTTTAAAATTGCATAACATAGGGTGCAAAGTGGGCGGGGTTTCATAAAAAAATAATGCGCAATATTTCCTAAACCGAACTGGCACAAACGTTTGTTTTTACAGCACAAATCAGCACAAACGCAGCACAAAAGAATGTTATATTTTCATTTACTTTTTACAAACATGGGGTGCCAACTTCACATAGGTGCAGAGAAGCTATTTTATAGCTGTTGATTGGTGGCTGCATATACATATATTTTGATTTTGTTAAACCATTAGTGCATTGCTGCTCCTTCAATAAATGATACCAAGAGAATGAAAAAAATTAGAAAATAGAAGTAAATTAGACATTTATTGCAAATTGTATCCTCTATCTGAATCTTGAAAATTATTTTTGTTTTCTTTTCAAGTCCCTTTAAATGTCCAATTACATGATCTATCTGATTCCTAATCATAAAACTTTATTTTGACTTTATTGTCCATTTCAATGTATAACAGATAAGCAAACACTGTACTAACTTTTCAACAAAACATATTTATTTGTTACATACATAAATCTTACATGCATCTAAAACAACAATTATAACCTGTATATATATATATATATATATATATATATATATATATATATATATATATATATATTTCTATTAATCTATCCATCTCTATAACATAACTTTTGAAAACTCTATAAATCAGGGGTACAGGTCAGGCACTGTCAGTAAATTCCAATGGCTCTGCTGGTATTCTTTTGATGTTAAGAATCGGATTATATTTGTTTTATTTTGATAACCAAAAATTATATTTTATTTCTAGGTATTATGATTCCAGGGCGATGGTGAAGCGTAAAATGTCCGTCATGCACTCCAAATCAAAGACTGTGCATTTTAACAGGAGGAGTTCCGTGACAAAATAGTACAAGAGGCTGTTGTCACTGGTGTCCAGAGCGCGATTCGGACAGACGAATCTGTCAGGCAACAGAGAGCTGGTGAGTAAAATGAAATATATGATTACTTTGAGTATATGCATGGGTGTGGAAATAACAAATAAATACAAGTGAATAAAGTGGAAGACAAGACAATCTATTTCTCCTTTATTACAATTTACTATTACAGATTTTTTATTTAAAACAAATAAAGAAAGACCCATATATGTAAGGCAACGATTATGTATGACAATGATGAGAGTTGCATTCTAGCATACATAGTTACATACACATATGTCATACCTCAACTTCCATTATCCACATACATTTCTTGTGTATGTGATTTGTGTATGTGAAAGATGGAAGATGCATTCATCTGGCATAGTTATATATGACAGAATCAAAATCACACTTTATATAAGTCTGTTGAGGTAGCTCAGTTGGTAAAATGCCCCGACTACAAAAGGCTGTTCAAAAATCCAAAGTTCACAGGTTCAAATCCCAACAGGGCCAACTCATCCCTTCATCCTTCTGAGCTCGCTAAAATGAGAAACATAATTTTTTTAATTAATAATAACAAGTATTACTATTCAGCTGCCAATTTGTTTAATTCCGAGAGTGAGCGCTGAAAAATGCGCTTTGAGAGTTTGAGTCCCACTGGGAGAAAGGCGCTATATAAATACTCATTATTATTATTATATATATATATATGATCTCTCTCCCTCACCATGGCCCTTCTTTTGTGTTCCCCTCACTCCCCTATGCCCCTTCCTTTGTTGTTCCCCTATATCCTTTCTCCTCATGTCACCTTTCTTCTCTTTCCCTCCCAAGGCCCTTTATTTTCCCTTTCCCTACCTCACCAATACCTGAATTTCACACGCTGTGTCCTTTGCATCCTTTTGGCTGTAATGTGACTTCAATGATTTAAATTAGAAAAAATAGACCATCACATTTAAATGCCTATTTTGGGCGGCGGACAACATAGTATATATATATTTCACTACCTGGCCTGTATATGTTTTTTTGAAATTATGAATCATTCATCACTAATAACTATTCTTCACTAATACACGTGTTAGACTTACCTGTCTCTTCACCCTGATGTTTTCCAGATCACGAAAAAGACTCTGCAGGGCCATCATCCCCAAGCACGCCTCAGCTTAGTTCTGGTAAGTACCTAAATAGGAATACAAACATAGTTTAAAAAAAAAAAAAAACATTGATTGAACAGTAGTTTTACTCCCAGAGTATTACAATCCAATTGCACGCTCTCCCAGGTCTCAAGCCCTACCTTTTTCTTGCCAAGTTTCCATGATCAAGGAATAATGAATCTAAAATTTTTAATTTATGATTTCATACTAGAATCTGCTAGAGCAGCTAATTAATCTACTCTATAATGTGATACTCAATATTTCTTTGTTCTATTATTATCTTTATTTTACAAACCATTAATGTAAGCCTGGTCCCCGTGTTTTTTTTGTTTTTTTTCAAAACCATGCATAGCGGCATAGTGCTTGCTTAAATTCTTGATTTATAAAATAACAATAAGAAGACAACAAAACAAATGTTATGATAGGACTATAAATTTATAAAGCTGCTTTATATTTCCTGCTCTTTGAAAATATTGAAAGTCAAATATTTGGTTTATTATCCCTTGTATCACGATTTTCATCTACTGAATTAAAGCAGCCTGATAATGATTCTGCCGTCCATCCACTTGTTGAGACTATCAGCTGACCATTCTCAGCCAAATATATGGCACACTATTCACCTTTACCTGTGTTTTATTTATTTTTTTAAATTGCTTTATTTCCAAAACTGTTTATTATGAAAAAGAGTAGAGACTCATTAGCTTTTGACTAAAAACCCTTATGAATTGATAGCAGTAGGTTATGAAAATGATGTAATTAAGATTTGATAATGCACATGATCAAATAACACGTCATGTATTATAGTATACATGGGCTGCCTGTTCAGCATCAATTCAAAACACTTTTATAAAAATATTTTTTCAAAATTTAGATAGTTTTGAAAAAAGATTTTTCATTTCTCTCATTTTTATATGGACCTTTATTAACTATTTTGTGAATATACTCTTTAATTTTGTAATCTAAATATATGATGTACAACATTTTCAAACTATAAAAAATAAGACTCAAATCAATCTATTGATCCAAATTTTCATACAAATTAAAAACTATATATAAATAAATAGTGGAAATTAATTCTTTTTTTTTTTTTAATTAAATTAATTTTTATTAACGAAAATAATTCAAAACCACATAACAACATATTTTTCTCTTGACATAATTGGTAGCGGAGATAGACGGAATTATTCAAAAGGTAAATGACATTCAAAGTGGACCAGTTGGCCCGGCATAGTGGTTATACCTATCCTTTAGTCATTCTTCAGTTGTGTATTTGCATTTTTCAATTGTTATGTATTGGTTTGTCTAAGGAGGGATTTAGGTTTTTGTGTTTTAGGTAACGTATGGCAATACATGCCATACCCAATGAGCCTGACAGTTTTGAGAAGCGGAGTATTAAGTACATATAGTGTATGTAAATGAGAGTAGTGCTAATAGGTTTGGTCACCCACCCTTTCTAAAGGAGTGGGGGGTATAGGGGGAGGGAGTGGAGGCATCAGGAGGGAGGGGAAGGGGCAGAATGGTGAGGAGCACCTCGGGACAGTCACAGTGGGGTGCATCCTCAGGGGCAGGAAAGTGATATAGTCGGGGGAAGGCCACTAGTATCAGGGAGAGAGGGGCATTATGGAGTCGGCTTCAGGTAGGTCTCCCAGGGTCCCCAGATTAGGCTAAAGGTGTCTGACTGGTTCTTCGTCCGAAAGACATAATCTTCCATAGGGAAATGAATTTTTTGGGGTAAAAATAAGTAAAATGATATAGTACAATCCCATAGGTTGATATTTCATACATATTCTTTTTGAGTGCTGTGTTAATCCTTGAAATTAAACAGATGTTAAATTTTTTTTGGGCTATGGATGAAAAATTAACCTGTCTGATTGAAGGACAATGTGCTTTACCTTTTTTTTTTTACACAATTGTTTTTGCATTTTAAATACATATTGATGTCATCACACAAACTTATTATGTATAATTTAGTATACCTTGGCTTGTGCTGATTTTATACTATCTTGAACAGCTACTCAGATCCCACCATTAGAAGCCTCTGGAAGACGAGAAATGTCCACTACTCCTCCACGTAAGTTAGGACAAACTGAAAATATAAACAAACAGGACAGACAATCATTATCTCTACATTTCATTTAAAAAAAGGCTTTAATATATAAAAAAACTTCAGATACAAATGATTTATTAGGCGATATTTCTGAAAAAAAATTGTAAATCGAATCTAAATTTAAAATCGATTTGACAGAGAACAAAAATATGTCCATCCTGGATATAAAAATATATTTCAGAGAATAATGTATAAAAGTTTGTGGATAGTCTGTTGCTGTCTTTTTCTTCGATATTATGAAAGAAAATTTTTAGGGAGACTCTTGCTCTGTCTGTACAACATGTCCACAAATCTATTGGTTTGCATACAACAAAATAATAACATTTGATAACTGTTTCATCTATTTCATGACTGCAGGGGGAAATCATAGCAGTGAACTGCATTCAACAGTCAGTATTGGAGAGGAATGTGATGGAGTGAATATTGATCCAACATGCAGCTCACCATCATCAACTGTGGGTGTTGTACAACCTGCAATCAAACATTATGCCCCCATTGTGGATGAGCAGCACGGGCAGACAGCGCCTAATCCACCGCCTCAACCGGAACCACACCAGCAAACAGAAAAGGAAACTCAAAATCGTTATAGCCAAACGGAGGATTTACTTCTGCAAAATTTAAGAGCAACACAAAATGTAACCAAAGCTGTTGAAAATCTGAGAAAGGATTTACATCAACACATAGATAGGGCATTAGCCCGTGTCAACAGATTTTTATGTGTCCCTCTCACCCTCTATTTACCTTATGTTTTGAGAACAGTGCAATTAACATTTGAAAATGCACTTACATTGTTTTCATTGTTAAATTGTTTCTGAGTTTAATCAATAAAAAACATTTTTTAGCCACGAAGATTAAATATAATATAGATTGGATAATGTGTTTTCTGCTGATGCTGATGTGTTCAAAAAGCAAAAATCCTATGCTCAAGGACAAGTGTGCCTGTAATCTAAGTTTAAGACAGCACAGCAGTAACTCTTAAACAAACAACAAAAACGTAATTAAATTTTGTGTGGATATCTACAATGCTAAATAGTACACACACACACAAAAAAGGATCAAATTATATTTATCCACAAATAATAAATAATAATAATATAGGATAATGTGTCTTCTGCTGATGTGTTCAAAATCCTATGCTCAGTCACCAACCTTTGTGCCTGTTATCTAATTTTAAGACAGCACAGCAGTAACTCTCTTAAACAAAAAAAAAGTGGAGTAAGCTGAGCTCATAAACTCCCAAAAAGTCACCCAAGACAATAAATAAAATACACAATTATAATAATATTTAAACAACTACTCTAGTGAGAAGTTCAAATAAGATAAATATATATTTGACTGTTGTAAAACGTTCTCCCTAGAGTCACAATTTCAGCAAAAAATAATAATAATATAACAATAAAAAATACGCAGACCAGTAAATCTCTAGGACACTGGGCCTTCTTCTCTTTTGTTCTGTTCAACTTCAGGGCTTGTCTTCTGCTGCAATGCTGACAGTCTGCAGTGCAAGTCTGAATAAAGTCTGCCTTCTGCTTAACAACAGCACAGAGAACATAACATTATAACTAGCACAACCCTTGAGGAAAGCTTAAGCACATTGCACTGCGTGTGACAGTAATCCAACCCATAAAATTACAATAATATAATTATTTGACAAGAAGACTATCACTGTAACAGTAATCCAACTCACAAAACAAAAAGAATGATCTGGAATAAATCCAAGCCTTATAAGAAACCAAATCCTGCCCCTAAACTTACATGAAGGTGCGGCCCTCAAGCCAGTTCTTCTGTTAAGGGGCAGACTAAGCTATTCCAAAGAGTTTGGACAGACTCTGTCCAAAATCATTGGATTCAGAATATAATTTCTCAGGGGTATCGAATAGGATTCAGAATAAGACCTCCTTTGGGAAGATTCTTTCTTACTTATGTACCAAAAAAACCCAGTAAAATCTCAAACCTTTTCTGAAATGTGTTTCAGATCTAAAACTTTCAGGGGTAATTATCCCGGTTCCACAGCAGGAACAAGGATTGGGGTTTTTATTTAAATGTATTTATTGTACCAAAGAAGAAAATTTCTTTCAGACCAATTTTGTATCTGAAAACTTTAAATCGTTTAGTAAGAGTTCCAACTTTCAAGATAGTGACTATAAGGACTATTCTGCCTTTTGTTTAGAAAGGTCACTTCATGTCCTCAATAGACTTACTGGACGCTTACTTTCACAATCCGATTCATCCAGATAACTATCGTTTTCTGAGATTCTCTTTTCTAAACAAGCATTAGCAATTTGTCGCTCTTCTGTTTGGCCTTGCAACAGCACCAAGAATATTCTTCATAGTTTTAGGTGCCCTTCTATCTATAATCAGAGAGCAAGGTATTGCGGTGTTTCCTTATTTGGACGATATCTTGGTACTAGCTCAATAGATTTCCAGATAGATTCAGTGTCCATGAAATTGATTTCAGCTTGCCTAAACCTTCAGTTTTTTATCATTCCCTTCAGTGGCTATGTGCATGGAAGTTTTAGGTCTCATGATTGCAGCATCGGATGCAATCCTTTTTTGTTTGTTTTCATATGAGACCTCTACAGCTTTGCATGTTGCACCAATGGTGCAGGGATTATACTCGGATATCACAACTGATATACTTAAATCCCAGCACTCAACTTTCTCTGACTTGGTGGTTAAACCATTACCTTATTGTTCAAGGGGCCTCATTTGTTCGTTCTACCTGGACTGTGATCAAAACAGATGCACGTCTCACAGGTTGGGGAGCTGTTTGAGGGTCTCTGACAGCAGAAGTAGTTAAGAATTCTCGAGAGACAAGATTACCAATCTATATCTTAGAACTCCGTGCTATTTTCAGAGCTCTTCAGGCTTGGCCTCTATTAAAGAGAGAATCGTATATATTCGGTTTCAAACAGACAATGTCACAACAGTGGCATATGTCAATAAAGAGGGGACTCGCAGTCCCCTAGCAATGAAAGAAATATCTCTAATACTTTCTTGGGTGGAATCCAACTCTTGTCTAATCACTGCGATTCATATACCAGATATAGACAATTGGGAAGCGGATTATCTCAGCCATCAGACTTAACATCCGGAGAAGTGGTCTCTCCATCCAGATGTGTTCTATCAGATTGTGCAGATGTTAGGTCTTCCAGACATAGATCTGATGGCCTCTTATCTAAACAAGAAACTTCCCAGATACCTCTCCAGGTCCAGGGATCCTCAGGCGGAATTGATGGATGCTCTAGCAGTTCCATGGTTTTACAAACCTGCTTAAATTTTTCCACCTCTGGTTCTTCTTCCAAGAGTGATCTCAAAGATCATAATGGAGCAATCTTATGTGTTTCTGATAGACCCAGCATGGCCTCACTGGTTCTGGTATCTGAATGTCCAGTTGCCACCTTGGTCACTTCCTCTACGACCAGACCAGACCTTCTGTCTCAAGGCCTGTTTTTCCATCCGGATCTCAAATCTCTAAATTTGAAGGCATGGAAATTGAACGCTTAGTCCTTAGTCATAGAGGTTTCTCTGACTCTGTAATCAACACTATGATACAGGCTTGTATGCCTGTTTCAAGGAAAATATATCACAAGGTTTGTAAAATCTATATTTCATGGTGTTCCACTCATGATTATTCTTGGCATTCTTTTTGAATTCCTAGGATTGTACAGTTTCTTCAGGATGGTTTGGATAAAGGTTTGTCTGCCAATACTTTAAAAGGACAAATCTCTGCTCTATCTGTTTTATTTCACAGAAATCTTCCTGATGTTCACTGTTTCATACAGGCTTTGACTCGTATCAAACCTGTTATTAAATCTATCGCCCCTCCTTGGAGTCTAAATTTGGTATTAAAGATTTTGCATGCTCCTCCTTTTGAGCCTATGCATTTTTTGGCCATTAAAGGGACATAAAACAAGTTGAGACAAAATATAATAATATGTACATTAATTACTTTACCTGCAATTTTATACTGCAGTGCCTCGCCATTAACACTTTCTTTTAAGTTTCTGAATTGTACAGCTCTAACTCCCCCCACACAATTCCTTTTATGGCTGTAGCTATATCCATTGTCATTTTGGTAAAATACACAAATGAATAGGGATTATCTGATGGAGCTTGCCTAGAAGCTATGAACTCAGCTGAAATACAATGCCTGTGTCTAAACACTGATAAGAGGGGTGAAGCACAGTGTCCAGACAGCATAGCTATTTTAAGTATTTTTGCTTATTTTTGAAAATTATTTTAGAATACTTCCCAACAATTTTTTTAATTTTTTTTATGCAAACTATTTTTACTTAATTAGCCCTTTTAGGATATGCACAAATCTCAACCTGTTTTATGGCACTTTAAACTAACTTTTTGTAAAGTATTATTCCTCTTGGCTATCTCTTCTGCCTGAAGAGTTTCTGAATTGTCTGCTGTCTCTTGTGAGTCTTCTTATCTGATTTTCCATCAAGATAAAGCTGTTTTGCGGACTTCGTTTAATTTTTGCCTTAAGTACCTTAAGTGAATTCTAACAACAATAGGGAAATTATTGTTCCTTCCTTGTGTCCTAATCCTAAGAATACTCTTAAAAGGTCTTTACATTCTTTGGATGTGGTAAGAGCTTTGAAATATTATATTTAGGCTACTTAAGATTTCAGAAAGACTTTAAGTCTATTTGTTATTTTTTCTGGTTCCAGAAAAGGTCAGAAAGGCTCTGCCATTTCTTTGGTTTAAACTTCTGATTCACAAAGCTTATTTAGAGGCGGGGCAGTCTCCGCCTCAGAGAATTACTGCTCATTCTACAAGATCAGTTGCCACATATTGGGTTTTCAAGAATGAAGCTTCAGTTGATCAAATCTGCAAAGCAGCCACTTTGTCTTCTTTGCATACCTTTACTAAATATTTCCATTTTGATGTTTTTGCTTCTTCAGAAGCAGCTTTTGGTAGAAAGGTTCTTCAGGCAGCTGTCTCAGTTTGATTCTAGTGCCTATGATTTAAGTTTTTTGAATTTTTAAGAAAACAATTATTTTTTTGGATTTAATTTCTCAGCAGAAATAGCGGTTTATATTTTATCCCTCCTTTTCTAGTGACTCATGGACTTCCACATCTTGGGTATTATATCCCATACGTCAATAGCTCATGGACTCTCGCCACCTATATGAAAAAAAAAACATAATTTATGTAAGAACTTACCTGATAAATTAATTTATTTTATGGTGGCGAGAGTCCACGAGACCCACCCATTTTTTTAGGGTTATGATTTTTTTTGTATTAAAGCATATTTTTTTTATCCTGTTCCTCTTTTTTATGGTTTTACTCCTTATAGACCTCACTAACTTGGCTATACATTAAACTGAGGTATGAGTAAGGTGGGAGGTGTATTTATAGGCATTTGAGATTTGGGAAACCTCCTAGTAGGAATGTATATCCCATGTGTCACTAGCTCATGGACTCTCACCACATAAAAGAAATGAATTTATCAGGTAAGTTCTTACATAAATTATGTTTTTCACCATATTTAGTTATTCTCATCAGGTTAGAGCATACTCGTCTTATGTGCACGTATGTTTTTTGGTGCATTTTTGTTAATGCAATCAGACCAATCTAATGTTGTTTCTGTGGGTAACAATGCTCCTTCTGTTTCTTCATTACAGGAGAAAGCTGAGGAACTTTCACCTAATATGAGAAAATTTATTACAGCAACAGTATCTGAAGATATTGCTGTTCTCCTGCCTGCAAACAAGCGTTTAAAGGGACAGTATACACCAATTTTCATATACCTGCATGTAATAGACACTATTATAAAGAAAAATATGCACAGATACTGATATACATATCCAGTATAAAACCTTTTAAAAACTTACTTAGAAGCTCCCACTTTAGCACGGTTGATGAGGTTAGGCTGAGACACCCACTGAAAGGGGCTGGGAAAACCGGAAAGGGAAGACAATCCACCCTCCCTTGCATATGAAAAGACAGATAACATAAACAGGAGCCAGCAAGAGTCTGTAAATGAGCGTATACATTTGACACTGTGAGGCTTGGTTAGGAGTCTGAAAATCAGCGCAATGTTTTTTAAAAAATAAGCAAAACTATATATTGTTACAAAAACACTCCCAGATGGGCTATATAAATGGATCATCTGCAAAACATTTATGCAAAGAAAAATCCATTTACAGGGACATTAAACACTAAATAAATGCTAGATAAAATGATGCATTCAAACAAAAGATTAGTCTGAGAATAACATGTAGATGTATTTTTTCAAAGTTTCATTAGCTGTTTAAATATTGACAACATAAGTGTAATGTTTTAGTGTCTATAAAACAATGGAAGCTGCCATGTTGTAACTTAGGTTACCCTCTCTGCTGTGGCCAATTAGGGACAGTTATAAAAAGGTTACTATAGTGTGCAGCCAATGGCTGTGTGGAATATAACAGTGCTCTGCACTTCCATTTCCACCAGGAACTGAAAAGCTCACAATTTCAGAATGGAATTACAGGAAAAGGGGACAAAATAAAATAAATAATGAAAGTGTATTGCAGAGTCGTTTATATATATACAGTTTATCATTTTATGTTACCATCTCAAAGTGTTTAATGTCCCTTTAAGGTCAGTACAGATTTCTCCTTTCACCAGTTCTATGTGCCCTGGGGCCAGGATATTGTTATGTCTTCAGAGGGTGAAGTCTCTTGTGCTGATGAGAAACCTTTATCTGATGTTGAGACTGATATTTCCTCCTCAGGCGTTAACTGTATTTTTTCTGAGGACGTATGGCGTACGTCCTCGCTCATTAAGGGGTTAAACACCCCTAATCTGCCTCCCCCAACACCTACATAATGTTATTAACCCCTAATCTGCCGCCCCGATATCGCGCCACATAAATAAAATTATTAATACATAATCTGCCGCTCCCGATATCGTCGCCACTATACTACATTTATTAACCACTATTCCGCCGCACCCCAACATCGCCCACACTATACTAAAGTTATTAACCCCAACATCGCCGCAACTAAATAAAGTTATTAACCCCTAAACCTCTGGCCTCCCACATCACTAACACTAAATAAACCTGTTAACCCCTAAACCGCCAGCCCCCACATCGAAATAAACTAAATTAAACTAGTAACCCCTAAACCTAACACCCCCTAACTTTATATTAAATTTACAATTTTCCTATATTAAATTAAAATTTACCTGTCAAATTAAAAAAACTAAGTTTAAACTAACAATTAAAGTTATTAAACTAAAATTAAACTATCTACCAATTAAATAAAACTAAACTACACATTAAAAAAATCCTAATACTACTCTAAAAATGACAAAGTATCAAATTACTAAGTTACTAAAATACTAAGTTACAAAAAATAACAAACACTAAATTACAAAAAATAAAAAACGAAAATATCCAAAATAAAAAAGAATTACACCTAATCTAATAGCCCTAGCAAAATAAAAAAAAGCCCACCCAAAATAAAAAAAACCCTCTAGCCTACAATAAACTACCAATGGCTCTTAAAAGGACCTTTTGTGGGGCATTGCCCCAAAGATAGCTCTTTTACCTGTAAATAAAACACAAAGACCCCCCAACAGTAAAACCCACCACCCAACCAACCCCCCAAAATAAAAAAACCTAATTCTAAAATAACCTAAGCATTGGCATTGCCCTTAAAAGGGCATTTAGCTCTTTTACATTGCCCAAACCCTAAACTAAAATAAAAAAACACCCCAAAAAAACTTTAAAAAGCCTAACACTAACCCCCTGATGAGCCACTTACAGTTTTTGAAGTCCCGCTTGAACAATCTTCATCCCGGATTAGAAGTCCTAATCCAGGCGGCGAGAAGTCTTCATCCAGGTGGCCTCTTTAATCTTCATCCCGGCGGCGATGTCCTGATCCAAGCGGCGAGAAGTCTTTATCCAGGCGGCCTCTTCAATCTTCATCCAGGCGGCATCTTCTATCTTGATTCTGGAGGTGGGGAGCAGGTCCATCCAGAAGATATCCGGCACGGAGCATCCTCTTCATACGGTCGCCGCCGTACACTGAATCTTTAATGCAAGGGACACGATTCAAGATGGCGTCCCTTGCATTCCTATTGGCTGAAAAATTTGAACCAGCCAATAGGAATTAGGGCTGCTAAAATCCTATTGGCTATTCAAATCAGCCAATAGGATTTAAGCAGCTCTCATTCTATTGGCTAATTCGAATTAGCCAATAGAATGAGAGCTGCTTAAATCCTATTGGCAGATTTGAATAGCCAATAGTAGTTTATTACGATGTGGGGGCTTTCGGTTTAGGGGTTAATAGGTTTATAATAGTGTCGGTGGTGTAGGGCTTAATAACTTTAGTATAGTGGGGCTGATGTGGACGGACGGCAGATTAGGGGTTAATAATATTTAAATAGTGTTTACGATGTGGGAGGACAGCGGTTTAGGGGTTAATAAGATTATTATGGTGGTGACCATGTCGGGGAGCGGCGGAATAGGGGTTAAATATTTTTTAGTGACGGGATGTCCGGAGCGGCAGATTAGGGGTTAAAAACTTTAAAATAGTGTGCGATGCGGGAGGGCCTCTGTTTAGGGGTTAATAGGTAGTTTATGGGTGTTAGTGTACTTTTTAACACTTTATTTATGAATTTTATGTTACAGCTTTGTAGTGTAAAACTCATAACTACTGACTTTAGATGGCGGTACGGATCTTGTCATTTTAGGCTGTAACGCTTGCATTTTAGCCTCACCGCAAAACTTGTAATACCGTCCCTATGGGAATACCATGAACAAATGTCATTTTTAGGACAGCGGTACTGACGTTGCGGTACAGGCTAAAAGGCTTGCGGTACAGCTATACCGACAAGACTTGTAATGGCTGCGTTAGGGAAAATGATGCGTTATGGGCCACAACACTGCTATTTGACTCATATCGCAAAACTCATAATCTAGGTGTTAGAGAGCTTTCATGCAGCATTATTTTATGAATCAGTTTTCTTTTTATACATTTTCACTCTGTTTCCCATTCTCTCAAGCCTGTTATATATATCATATATAGGAGCATGGATATAAATTTGCAGAATTTATTTATTTTTTCAAAGTTTTTTTTTTTTTGCAATTATGTCTCAAACTGAACCTGCCTTTGATGTTACCATAGGATTTGAGCTCCCTGAACACGTATCTACCAAAGCTAAGTGTATTTGTTGTAAAAAAAAGCTGATCAATTATGCGGCTCTTGTTTTGACAATTTGTTAAATGCTGATAATATATCTATGAGTACAAATGCACCCACTGTTATTCCATCTCAGTCTAATGTACATAGCATTCCTGCAGAAATTAAAGATTTTATTGCTGCAGACATAAAGAAGGCAATGACTGCTATACCGCCTTCAAATAAATGTAAAAGGGTTTTGAAACATTTTCCTAAACCTAGTGAATTAAGTTTTGACTTTCAGCATACTGATTTTGAGGATGCTACGTCAGAGACAGATATAGACAAATCTTCTTTTTTATTTAAGATAGAATATATTCCTTCTCTCTTAAAGAAAGTTTTGTTTATTTTGGGTATTGAGGAGTATTTCCTATTCCTGACGCTATCTCTAATGTGATTGCTAAAGAATGGTCTAACCTCTTTTAACCCTTCTTCTAGGTTTAACAAATTGTATCCTTTGCCTGTAGCCAATTTAGAACTTTGGGAAACAGTTCCTAAAGTTAATGGGGCAATTTCCACTCTTGACAAACGGAATACTATTCCTATGGAAGACAGTCCTTCTTTTAAAGATGCTTTAGATAGGAAGCTTGAATCTTATCTAAGAAGAGCATATTTACATACTGGCTATATTCTCAGACCTGTTATAACTATGGCTGATGTTGCTGCTGCTTCTACTTTTTGGTTGGACAGTTTAGCACAGCAGTTGTCTTCAGATTCTGAATTATCTAACATTATTCTTTTTCTTCAACATGCAAATAATTTTATTTGTGATGCTATATTTAATGTTATTAAGATCAATGTCAAATCAATGTATTTAGCCATTCTAACTAGAAGAGATTTATGGCTTAAATCTTGGAATGCTGACAAGGTGTCTAAAACTAGATTATTATCTCTCTCTTTTCAAGGTAAACATCTTTTTGGTTCACAATTGGATTCCATTATATCCACTGTTACTGGGGGTAAGGGAGTTTTTCTACCCCAAGACAAGAAATCTAACGGTAAATTTAAAGCCGCCAAACGTTTTCGTTCCTTTCGTCAGATTTGAGAACAGAAAACCACTCCTTCCCCTAAGGCCTCTGTCTCTAATTGGACACCATCTCCAAATTGGAATAAATCCAAGCCTGATAAGAAACCAAATCCTGTCCCTAAACCTACATGAATGTGCTGCTCTCAAGCCAGTTCTTCTAGTAGGGGGCAGACTAAAGCTATTTCAAAGAGTTTGGACAGATTCTGTCCAAAATCAGTGGATTCAGAATATAATTTCTTAGGGGTATTGAATAGGATTCAGAATAAGACCTCCCTTGGGAAGATTCTTTCTTACCCATGTACCAAAAAACCCAGTAAAAACTCAAGCCTTTCTGAAATGTATTTCAGATCTATAACTTTCAGGGGTTATTGTCCCAGTTCCACAGCAGGAACAAGGATTGGGTTTTTATTCAAATCTATGCATTGTACCAAAGAAGGAAAATTCTTTCAGACCAATTTTGGATCTGAAAACTTTAAATCGTTTTGTGAGAGTCACAACTTTCAAGATGGGACTATTCTGCCTTTTGACTTGCACTGCAATATAGTGCGCCGCTTTTGGGAGTATAATTCTGTAGAGTGATGTATTGATACAATTTCCAACAATTGTTGCAATCTTCTGCACCATTGGAGCGCCTTTTTCTGTTTTTTCATATGTTCAGCAAGGTCACTTCATGTCTACAATAGACTTACAGGACGCTTACCTTCACATTCCGATTCATCCAGATCACTATTGATTTCTGAGATTCTCTCTTCTAAACAAGTATTACCAATTTGTCGCTCTTCCATTTGGCCTTGCAACAGCACCAAGAATATTCTCAAAGGTTCTAGGTGCCCTTCTATCTGTAATCAGAGAGCAGGGTATTGCTGTGTTTTCTTATTTGGATGATATCTTGGTACTAGCTCAAACTTTTCATTTAGCAGAATCTCACACAAAACAACGTCTGTTGTTTCTTCAAATACATGGTTGGAGGATTAATTTACCAAAGAGTTTCTTGATTCCTCAGACAAAAGTCACCTTTTTAGGTTTCCAGATAGATTCAGTGTCCATGACTCTATCCCTAACAGAAAAGAGACGTTTGAGGTGGGTTTCAGCTTGTTTAAACCTTCAGAGGCCGAATTATCAAGCTCCGAATGGAGCTCAGAAGTTATGAAGCAGCGATCTAAAGACCACTGCTCCATAACTTGTTCACCTGCTCTGAGGCGGAGGACAGAAATCAACCCGATCGAATAATAGTGATTGATTGGCCATGTATCTGCAGGGGGCAATATGCACAATCAGTTCTGTGCAGCGGACATGATACGCTACATCGTATCATGTCCGCTCGCACTTTCATATATATGCCCCATAGTCTCTATCATTCCCTTTAGTGGCTATGTGCATGGAAGTTTTAGGTCTCAAGATTGCAGCATCGGACGCAATCCCTTTTGCTCTTTTTCATATGAGACCTCTACAGCTTTGCATGTTGCACTAATGGTGCAGGGATTATACTCAGATATCACAACTGATATACTTAAATCCCAACACTCAACTCTCTCTAACTTGGTGGTTAAACCATCACCTTATTGTTTAAGGGGCCCTCTTTGTTCATCCTACCTGGACTGTGATCACAACAGATGCAAGTCTCACAGGTTGGGGTGCTGTTTGTGGGTCTCTGACAGCACAAGGAGTTTGGAATCCTCAAGAGGCAAGGTTACCAATCAATATCTTAGAACTCTGTGCTATTTTCAGAGCTCTTCAGGCTTGGCCTCTATAAAAGAGAGAATCGTATATTCGTTTTCAAACAGACAATGTCACAACAGTGGCATATGTCAATCATCAAGGGGGGGGGCTCGCAGTCCCATAGCAATGAAAGAAGTATCTATAATACTTTCTTGGGCGGAATCCAACTCTTGTCTAATCACTGTAATTCATATACCAGGTGTAGACATTTGGGAAGCGGATTATCTCAGTTGTCATACTCTACATCCAGGGGAGTGGTCTCTCCATACAGATGTCTTCTATCAGATTGTGCAGATATGGGGTCTTCCAGACATAGATCTGATGGCCTCTCGTCTAAACAAGAAACTTCCCAGATACCTCTCCAGGTCCAGGGATCCTCAGGCGGAATTGATGGATGCTCTAGCAGTTCCATGGTTTTACCAACCTGCTTGTGTAAACACAGTGATGTCCCTTAATTCTTTGTGGTTTTAAACTATATAATCTGATAATCTGATATATTAATTTAATATATTATTCTTTTGAATTATTTACTTATTTAAGCTGTTCTCTGACAGCGCCAGGGTTTAACAGTCTTGTTCTTTTGGGACATCACTGTGTTTACACTAGCTATTTGTTTGGAGTTAGGGGAATCCTCCATTTAACCTGTTGGCTTATAAGTATACTATTTATCCCAGCGCAGTGTGATCTGTTTTTTGCATTGTTGTGTTTACCAACCTGCTTACAATTTTCCACCTCTGGTTCTTCTTCCAAGAGTGATCTCAAAAATCATAATGGAACAATTTTATGTGTTTCTAATAGCACTAGCATGGCCTCACAGGTTCTGTTATGCAGAACTTGTCCGAATGTCCAGTTGCCAACTTTGGTCACTTCCTCTAAGACCAGACTTTCTGTCTCAAGGCCCGTTTTTCCATTCGGATCTCAAATCTCTAAATTTGAAGGCATGGAAATTGAACGCTTAGTTCTTAATCATAGAGGTTTCTTTGACTCTGTGATTAACAGTATGATACAGGCTTGTAAGCCTGTTTCAAGGAAAATATATCACAAGGTTTGTAAAACCTATATTTCATGGTGTTCCATTCATGATTATTCTTGGCATTCTTTTAGAATTCCTAGGATTCTATAGTTTCTTCAGGATGGTTTGGATAAAGGTTTGTCTGCCAATACTTTGAAAGGACAATCTCTGCTCTTTCTGTTTTATTTCACAGAAAGATTGCTAATCGTCCTGATGTTCACTGTTTTGTACTGGCTTTGACTTGTATCAAACCTGTTATTAAATCTATCTCTCCTCCTTGGAGTCTAAATTTGGTATTAAATACTTTGCAAGCTTCTCCTTTCGAGACTATGTATTCTTTGGACATTAAACTACTTTCTTAGAAAATGTTATTTTATTTCATGTAATTAGCAAGAGTCCATGAGCTAGTGACGTATGGGATATACATTCCTACCAGGAGGGGCAAAGTTTCCCAAACCTCAAAATGCCTATAAATACACCCCTCACCACACCCACAATTCAGTTTTACAAACTTTGCCTCCCATGGAGGTGGTGAAGTAAGTTTGTGCTAGATTCTACGTTGATATGCGCTTCGCAGCAGGCTGAAGCCCGGTTTTCCTCTCAGAGTGCAGTGAATGTCAGAGGGATGTGAAGAGAGTATTGCCTATTTGAATACAATGGTCTTCCTCTAGGGGATCTATTTCATAGGTTCTCTGTTATCGGTCGTAGAGATTTCTTCTCCTACCTCCCTTTTCAGATTGACGATATACTCTTATATACCATTACCTCTACTGATTCTCGTTTCAGTACTGGTTTGGCTATCTACTATATGTGTGTCTTAGGGTAAGTAAGTCTTATTTTATTTATGACACTCTAAGCTATGGTTGGGCACTTTATATGTAAAGTTCTAAATATATGTGTTTAAACTTATATTTGCCATGATTCAGGATAATCAGTATTCCTTCATTCAGACTGTCAGTTTCATTATTTGGGATAATGCATATGAATAAATAATTTTCTCTTGTAAGGTGTATCCAGTCCACGGATCATCCATTACTTGTGGGATATTCTCCTTCCCAACAGGAAGTTGCAAGAGGATCACCCACAGCAGAGCTGCTATATAGCTCCTCCCCTAACTGCCATATCCAGTCATTCTCTTGCAACTCTCAACAAGCATGGAGGTAGTAAGAGGAAAGTGGTGAAATGTAGCTGTTATCTTGCTTCAATCAAAAGTTTGTTATTTTTAAATGGTACCGGAGTTGTACTATTTTGTCCCAGGCAGAAAAATAGAAGAATCTGCCTGTGATTTCTATGATCTTAGCAGGTTGTAACTAAGATCCATTGCTGTTCTCACACATGACTGAAGAGAGAGGTAACTTCAGCGGGGGAATGGCGTGCAGGTTATCCTGCTATGAGGTATGTGCAGTTAAGATTTTTTCTAGAAGATGTGTATGCTAGAAAATGCTGCTGATACCAAAATTATGTAAGGTAAGCCTGAATACAGTGATTTAATAGCGACTGGTATCATGCTTACTTTCTGAGGTAATACTCTTTTATATTTACAATATAAAACGTTTGCTGGCATGTTTAAACATTTTTATATATACTTTGGTGATAAAACTTTATTGGGTCCTAGTTTTTTCCACATGGCTGGCTTAAATTTGCCTAGAAATAGTTTCCTGAGGCTTTCCACTGTGTTACTGTGAGTGGGAGGGGCCTAATTTAGCGCTTTTTTGCGCAGTAACTTTTACAGACTGAGACATCCAGCTTCCTCCAGGAGTCCCCTGAATGCTATAGGACATCTCTAAAGGGCTCTTAGGCTTTCCAAAATCATTTGTTGGGGAAGGTAGGCCCACGTCTATATCGTTTTTTTGATCCGTTTTTTGAACTAAGGGGTTAATCATCCATTTGCAAGTGGGTGCAATGCTCTGTTAGCTTATTATACACACTGTAAAAAATTTCGTTTGATTTACTGCCTTTTTTCACTGTTTTTCAAATTCTGACAAAATTTGTTTCTCTTAAAGGCACAGTACCGTTTCTTATATTTGCTTGTTAACTTGATTTAAAGTGTTTTCCAAGCTTGCTAGTCTCATTGCTAGTCTGTACAAACATGTCTGACATAGAGGAAACTCCTTGTTCATTATGTTTAAAAGCCATGGTGGAACCCCCTCTTAGAATGTGTACCAAATGTACTGATTTCACTTTAAGCAATAAAGATCATATTCTGTCTTTAAAAAATTTATCACCAAAGGAATCTGACGAGGGGGAAGTTATGCCGACTAACTCTCCCCACGTATCAGATCCTTTGACTCCCGCTCAAGGGACTCACGCTCAAATGGCGCCAAGTACATCTAGGGCGCCCATAGCGTTTACTTTACAAGACATGGCGGCAGTCATGGATAATACACTGTCAGCAGTATTAGCCAGACTACCTGAATTTAGAGGAAAGCGAGATAGCTCTGGAGTTAGACGAAATACAGAGCATACTGACGCTTTAAGAGCTATGTCTGATACTGCCTCACAATATGCAGAAGCTGAAGAAGGTGAGCTTCTTTCTGTGGGTGATGTTTCTCACTCAGGGAAGATGATGCAACCTGATTCTGATATCTCTACATTTAAATTTAAGCTTGAACACCTCCGCGTGTTACTCAGGGAGGTTTTAGCTGCTCTGAATGACTGTGATACAATTGCAGTGCCAGAGAAATTGTGTAGACTGGATAAATACTATGCAGTGCCGGTGTGCACTGATGTTTTTCCAATACCTAAAAGGTTTACAGAAATTATTACTAAGGAATGGGATAGACCAGGTGTGCCGTTCTCTCCCCCTCCTATTTTTAGAAAAATGTTTCCAATAGACGCCACCACACGGGACTTATGGCAGACAGTTCCTAAGGTGGAGGGAGCAGTTTCTACTCTAGCAAAGCGTACTACTATCCCTGTCGAGGACAGTTGTGCTTTCTTAGATCCAATGGATAAAAAGTTAGAGGGTTAATATTATAAACTTTTCTCCAAGTCTCTGGGCCCTATGTTGCTTCAACTCTTCAATAGCTTAATCTCCAGCCCCACACTAGCAAGCACGATGCTAGAAGCTCATATCGCGGTAATACCCAAACCAGGAAAACCCCCTACGTCCCCTGCAAATTTTAGGCCCATCTCCTTACTAAACATGGACATTAAAATCCTAGCCAAAATACTAGCAAACCGCCTTAATAAATATCTCCCGAATCTGATTTCCACTGACCAAGTCGGGTTTGTCCCTGGCCGAGAGGCACGTGACAACACCAATAAAATAATTCAACTAATAAATTATGCGCAACTAAAAGGCATCCCTTTGGCGCTCTTTGCGACCAATGTGGAGAAAGCTTTCGATCGCGTAGATTGGCTTTTTCTACGGCAGACTATGAAAGCTATGAATTTCGGCAAATCCTTTATCAACATGACCTTTGCACTATACTCGGCCCCAAATGCTCACGTAAGGATAAATGGTACCCTATCGGATGCTTTCGCTATATCAAACGGGACCAGGCAGGGGTGTCCTCTTTCCCCGTTACTTTTTGCCTTATCGATTGAAGCGCTAGCGCACAAGGTCAGAAAAAAACCCGACATTACAGGTGTACAGATTGGTAACTTGGAATACAAACAGGCACTTTATGCCGACGATGTCCTTTATACCCTCACGAATATTGATACCTCGGTCCCTGAGCTTTTGAGAGAAATCACGGAGTACGGCTTGCTCTCCAATTTCCACCTAAATCTCACAAAGTCAGAACTCCTTAACATTAATGCAACACAAGAACACATTCAATTTTTAACATCAGAATTTAAAATCCCAGTAGCAGCTTCTAAACTTAAATATCTCGGTATATACCTGTCGGCGAACCCTCATAGCCTCTTCACAAATAATTACTTGACTCTTAGGAAAGACATAGTAAATGACTTATCTTCTTGGAAGAATAAACTATTATCCTGGTTAGGGAAAATAGGAATAATCAAAATGAACATACTGACCCGCATTTTATATGTATTGCAAACTGTACCGATTGCCTTACCAAGAGACTTTTTGCCCCAACTGCAAAAGACTTTAGAGCGGTTTATATGGTCTGGGATAAAACCTAGAATACCAAGGAAGACATTGTATCTTCCACGTGAAAGAGGAGGGTTGGGATTCCCAGATCTGGCTCTTTACAGACGAGCAATACACTTACAAAGACTGACTGAATGGTTACATAATACTACACAGAAACAGTGGGTCAGGCTAGACCGACAGATCCTACAAACTCACAATGTTGGTAATCTAGCTTGGGTACCTGCGCAGAAGCGTCCAGAATCACTCAATAATTATCACTTATCAGTAGAAACACTACATGAGTGGGATAGACTATTGGCCACTAGCACACATCTGTCCTCCACGGCCTCGCCGATGCTACCAATCATTGAGAACCCCGACTTGCCTTATCATGCACTAAGTAAGCGCTTATGCGCGCCATATAGCCTGAGAACAGGTATCTTACACTTTGCTTTGGAGGGTGGCAAATTACGTACGCAGCAAAGTATGTCGGAACATCATAAGGAACTTTTCTCCTCTTGGTTACGATATCATCAGTTAGCGCACTTTTTGTCACATCACAATCACAGAAATAACTTTAGTAGGGATCTCACACCATTTGAACTCCTATGTACAAGTAACCTTCCCCCAAAAAAACTAATATCAAAGCTATATAGGCTGCTTCTTATTCCTCCGGATGTATCATTACCCTCATACACTAGGGCTTGGAGCAGGGACCTTCATAATACAATAGAGGAGGAGGAATGGCTTAGGTCATTCAAATTAATGAAACGCTCATCTGTCTCTGCTAGGGTGCAGGAAATTCAACTCAAATTATTGACCAGGTGGTATTACACACCAGCAAGACTGCACATGCTTTTTTGTTCAGCTAGCGCTAAGTGTTGGCGAGGCTGTGGGGAGGTAGGCACACTTCTGCACATCTGGTGGACATGCCCGAAGCTGACTAGTTATTGGACGACAGTCATAACGAACATATCGAACAGACTGAACTTACAAATTCCAAATAGACCTGAAACAATCTTATTTGTACATTTCCCTACCACAAAATCGGATCACATTCGAGCCCTTCTTCTGATTATGCTAACAGGCGCTAAAAGGCTTATCCCTAAAAAATGGAAAGCTAAAGATCCCCCAACACCTGACGAGTGGCACTCTTCTGTAGAAGAGTTGTTGGTTTTAGAAAGATTACACTACCTTAAAAGCAACCAGTTGGCTACATACGAAATGATGATGGCAGTCTGGAATGCTGATCCTCTAAGCCCCTCTGAAACTGAAAACAGCCACTCAAACAGGCCCATTTATCAAGCTCCGTATGGAGCTTGAAGGGCCGTGTTTCTGGCGAGTCTTCAGACTCGCCAGAAACACAAGTTATGAAGCAGCGGTCTAAAGACCGCTGCTTCATAACCCTGTCCGCCTGCTCTGAGCAGGCGGACAGGAACCGCCGGAAATCAACCCGATCGAATACGATCGGGTTGATTGACAGCTCCCTGCTGGCGGCCGATTGGCCGCGAGTCAGCAGGGGGCGGCGTTGCACCAGCAGCTCTTGTGAGCTGCTGGTGCAATGTTAAATGTGGAGAGCGTATTGCTCTCCGCATTTAGCGAGGTCTTGCGGACCTGATCCGCAGTGTCGGATCAGGTCCGCAAGCCCTTTGATAAATGGGCCCCTTAGACTTTGCGTGCATTCTGTGCATTCTGTTTTTTTGTTTTTTTTTTCTTCTCTTTTCATATTCTTCCATCTAATCATCCCCCTTTTCATATTCTTCCATCTAATCCTCCCCCTGCTAACAAACAACCCTCCGGTACATGTAGGTCTTTAATTCATTTGTTTTGAAGTTACATTTAGTATAAACGTTTGAAGACAAGGAAAAAAAAAAATGTTAAAACCTCAAGTTTACATAGTACTATATGTAAGATGTTCGTTTCAGATAATCACTTCCTCTAACATGGTTATTTGTTAGGGATCATTTTCTTTCTGCCATCTCATTCGAGATTGGACTATTGTTTTTATTCTGTAACCAAATCAATACTTACATTTATGTAATTTGTGAAATCTTGTCTAATAAAGCTTGTTAAAAAAAAAAAAATTCTCGAGTTTCCCAGGGTGCTTGTATGATTTCTTTGGGAAACTCGAGCATTTTATGAATATATTTCTAACATTCCATTTTTAAGTTGGGTTTTATGTCTACATATTTTCCTATTTTTACACTCATTTACATTTGACTATAAATACATTAGTCTCAATAAATATTTAGAACCTAAAAAAAAAAAAAAAAAAAGTTAGAGGGTTACCTTAAGAAAATGTTTATTCAACAAGGTTTTATCCTACAGCCCCTTGCATGCATTGCTCCTGTCACTGCTGCTGCAGTGTTCTGGTTTGAGTCTGTGGAAGAGGCTTTACAGGTAGCGACTCCATTGGATGACATACTTGACAAGCTTAGAGCACTTAAGCTAGCCAATTCTTTTGTTTCTGATGTCATTGTTCATTTGACTAAACTAACGGCTAAGAATTCTGGTTTTGCTATCCAGGCGCGCAGAGCGCTATGGCTTAAATCATGGTCAGCTGACGTTACTTCAAAGTCTAAGCTGCTTAACATTCCCTTCAAGGGGCAGACCCTATTCGGGCCTGGTTTGAAGGAGATTATTGCTGATATTACTGGAGGAAAAGGTCATGCCCTTCCCCAGGATAGGTCCAAATCAAGGGCCAAACAGTCTAATTTTCGTGCCTTTCGAAACTTCAAGGCAAGTGCGGCATCAACTTCCTCTAATGCAAAACAAGAGGGAACTTTTGCTCAGTCCAAGACAGTCTGGAGACCTAACCAGACCTGGAACAAAGGTAAGCAGGCCAAAAAGCCTGCTGCTGCCTCTAAGACAGCATGAAGGAACGGCCCCCTATCCGGTAACGAATCTAGTAGGGGGCAGACTTTCGCTCTTCGCCCAGGCATGGGCAAGAGATGTCCAGGATCCCTGGGCATTGGAAATTATATCCCAGGGATATCTTCTGGACTTCAAGGCTTCCCCCCTAAAAGGGAGATTTCACCTTTCACAATTATCTGCAAACCAGATAAAGAGAGAGGCATTCTTACACTGTGTACAAGACCTCCTAGTTATGAGAGTGATCCATCCAGTTCCAAAGGAGGAACAGGGACAGGGATTTTACTCAAATCTGTTTGTGGTTCCCAAAAAAGAGGGAACCTTCAGACCAATTTTGGATCTAAAGATCTTAAACAAATGCCTCAGAGTTCCATCATTCCAGATGGAGACTATTCGTACCATCCTACCTATGATCCAGGAGGGTCAATACATGACTACAGTGGATTTAAAGGATGCTTATCTTCACATTCCGATTCACAAAGATCATCATCGGTTTCTCAGGTTTGCCTTCCTAGACAGGCATTAGCAGTTTGTAGCTCTTCCCTTTGGGTTAGCTACAGCCCCAAGAATTTTTACGAAGGTTCTGGGGTCGCTTCTGGCGGTCCTAAGGCCGCGGGGCATAGCAGTGGCCCCTTATTTAGACGACATCCTGATTCAGGCGTCAAACTTCCAAATTGCCAAGTCTCATACGGACATAGTGTTGGCATTTCTGAGGTCGCATGGGTGGAAGGTGAACGAGGAAAAGAGTTCTCTATCCCCCCTCACAAGAGTTTCCTTCCTAGGGACTCTGATAGATTCTGTAGAAATGAAAATTTACCTGACGGAGTCCAGGTTATCAAAACTTCTAAATTCCTGCCGTGTTCTTTATTCCATTCCTCGCCCTTCGGTGGCTCAGTGCATGGAAGTAATCGGCTTAATGGTAGCGGCAATGGACATAGTGCCGTTTGCATGCCTACATCTCAGACCGCTGCAACTCTGCATGCTCAGTCAGTGGAATGGGGATTACACAGATTTGTCCCCTCTACTAAATCTGGATCAAGAGACCAGGGATTCTCTTCTATGGTAGTTATCTAGGGTCCATCTGTCCAAAGGTATGACCTTTCGCAGGCCAGATTGGACAATTGTAACGACAGATGCCAGCCTTCTAGGTTGGAGTGCAGTCTGGAACTCCCTGAAGGCTCAGGGTTCGTGGACTCAGGAGGAGTCACTCCTTCCAATAAATATTCTGGAACGAGAGCGATATTCAATGCTCTTCAGGCTTGGCCTCAGTTAGCAACTCTGAGGTTCATCAGATTTCAGTCGGACAACATCACGACTGTGGCTTACATCAACCATCAAGGGGGAACAAGGAGTTCCCTAGCGATGTTAGAAGTCTCAAGGATAATTCGCTGGGCAGAGATTCACTCTTGCCACCTATCAGCTATGGTGTTTGCACAATTGATTCATCGTTGGGGCAAACCAGAACTGGATCTCATGGCGTCTCGCCAGAATGCCAAGCTTCCTTGTTACGGATCCAGGTCCAGGGACCCCAAGGCAACACTGATAGATGCTCTAGCAGCGCCTTGGTCCTTCAACCTGGCTTATGTGTTTCCACCGTTTCCTCTGCTCCCTCGTCTGATTGCCAAACTCAAGCAGGAGAGAGCATCGGTGATCTTGATAGAGCCTGCGTGGCCATGCAGGACTTGGTATGCAGATCTGGTGGACATGTCATCCTTTCCACCATGGACTCTGCCGCTGAGACAGGACCTTCTACTTCAAGGTCCTTTCAACCATCCAAATCTAATTTCTCTGAGGCTGACTGCCTGGAGATTGAACGCTTGATTTTATCAAAGCGTGGTTTCTCCGAGTCAGTCATTGATACCTTAATTCAGGCACGAAAGCCTGTCACCAGGAAAATCTATCATAAGATATGGCGTAAATATCTTTATTGGTGTGAATCCAAGGGCTATTCATTGAGTAAGGTCAGGATTCCCAGGATATTATCTTTTCTCCAAGAAGGATTGGAAAAAGGATTGTCAGCTAGTTCCTTAAAGGGACAGATTTCTGCTCTGTCTATTCTTTTACACAAGCGTCTGGCGGATGTTCCAGACGTTCAGGCATTTTGTCAGGCTTTAGTTACAATCAAGCCTGTGTTTAAACCTGTTGCTCCACCTTGGAGCTTAAATTTTGTTCTTAAAGTTCTTCAGGGGGTTCCGTTTGAACCTCTTCATTCCATAGATCTCCATATCCATAGATATCAAACTTTTATCTTGGAAAGTTCTTTTTATGGTAGCTATTTCCTCGGCTCGTAGAGTTTCCGAGTTATCTGCCTTACAATGTGATTCTCCTTATCTGATCTTCCATGCAGATAAGGTAGTTCTGCGTACTAAACCTGGGTTTTTACCTAAGGTGGTATCTAATAAGAATATCAATCAAGAGATTGTTGTTCCCTCTTTGTGTCCTAATCCTTCTTCAAAGAAGGAACGTCTACTACACATAATGTGGACGTGGTTCGTGCTTTAAAGTTTTACTTACAAGCTACTAAAGATTTTCGTCAAACATCTGCTTTGTTTGTTGTCTACTCTGGACAGAGGAGAGGTCAAAAGGCTTCGGCAACCTCTCTTTCTTTTTGGCTAAGAAGCATAATCCGCTTAGCCTATGAGACTGCTGGCCAGCAGCCTCCTGAAAGGATTACAGCTCATTCTACTAGAGCTGTGGCTTCCACATGGGCCTTTAAAAATGAGGCTTCTGTTGAACAGATTTGCAAGGCGGCGACTTGGTCTTCTTCATACTTTTTCAAAATTCTACAAATTTTATACTTTTGCTTCTTCGGAGGCTATTTTTGGGAGAAAGGTTTTACAGGCAGTGCTACCTTCTGTTTAAGTACTTGCCTTGTCCCTCCCTTCATCCGTGTACTTTAGCTTTGGTATTGGTATCCCACAAGTAATGGATGATCAGTGGACTGGATACACCTTACAAGAGAAAACATAATTTATGCTTACCTGATAAATTTATTTCTCTTGTGGTGTATCCAGTCCACGGCCCGCCCTGTCATTTTAAGGCAGGTATTTTTTAATTTTAAACTACAGTCACCACTGCACCCTATGGTTTCTCCTTTCTCTGCTTGTTTTCAGTCGAATGACTGGATATGGCAGTTAGGGGAGGAGCTATATAGCAGCTCTGCTGTGGGTGATCCTCTTGCAACTTCCTGTTGGGAATGAGAATATCCCACAAGTAATGGATGATCCGTGGACTGGATACACCACAAGAGAAATAAATTTATCAGGTAAGCATAAATTATGTTTTTTCCTTACCTTAAAAATTTTCAATTGACTTTTTTCCCTGCGGGCTGTTAGGCTCGCGGGGGCAGAAAATGCTTCAATTTATTGCGTCATTCTTTGCGCAAACTTTTTTGGCGCAAAATTCTGTCATTTCCCGGCGCCATAGTTGACGCCGGAAGTTTGTTCGCAGTTGCGTCATTTTTTGACGTATGTGTGTTACAGACGTTTTTTTGCGCCAAAAAATGTGGGCGTCGTTTTTGACGTCAGAGGATGTGGCGTCATACTTGGTACCAAAAAATATGAGCGTTGTATTTGGCGCCAATGATGTGGGCGTCATACTTGGCACCAAAAAATGTGGCTCTGTCTGTTATTCCTCCTTCCAGTAAACGTAAAAGGTCTTTTAAAACCTCTCATATTTCAGATGAATTTTTAAGTGACCGCCATCATTCTGACTTATCTGTTTTTGATGAGGATCTATCTGGCTCAGAAGATTCTGCTTCAGATATTGACACTGATAAATCTTCATATTTATTTAAGATGGAGTTTATTTGTTCTTTACTTAAAGAAGTGTTGATTGCATTAGATATGGAGGAGTCTAGTCCTCTTGATACTAAATCTACTAAGCGTTTAAATTCAGTTTTTAAACCTCATATAGTTATTCCAGAAGTTTTTCCAGTTCCTGATGCTATTTCAGAAGTAATTTCTAGGGAATGGAATAGTCTGGGTACTTCATTTACTCCTTCTCCAAGGTTTAAGAAATTGTACCCTGTGCCATCTGATAGATTAGAATTTTGGGACAAAATCCCTAAAGCTGATGGGGCTATCTCTACTCTTGCTAAACGTACTACTATTCCTACGGCGAATAGTACTTCCTTTAAGGATCCTTTAGATAGGAAGCTTGAATCCTTTCTAAGGAGAGCTTATTTATGTTCAGGTAATCTTCTTAGACCTGCTATTTCTTTGGCTGATGTTGCTGCAGCTTCCACTTTCTGGTTGGAGGCTTTAGCGCAACAAGTGTCAGACCATAATGTTTATAGCATTGTTAAACTTCTTCAACATGCTAATAACTTTATTTGTGATGCCATTTTTGATATCATTAGAATTGATGTCAGGTATATGTCTTTAGCTATTTTAGCTAGAAGAGCTTTATGGCTTAAATCTTGGAATGCAGATATGACTTCTAAGTCAACTTTGCTTTCTCTTTCTTTCCAAGGTAATAAATTATTTTGTTCACAGTTGGATTCTATAATTTCAACTGTTACTGGGGGGAAAGGAACCTTTTTGCTTCAGGACAAAAAATCTAAAGGTAAATATAGGGCTGCTAATTGTTTTCGTTCCTTTCGTCAGAATAAGGAACAGAAGCCTGACCCTTCCCCTAAAGGAACGGTTTCCGTTTGGAAACCTTCTCCAGTCTGGAATAAATCCAAGCCTTTTAGAAAGTCAAAACCAGCTCCCAAATCCGCATGAAGGTGCGGCCCTCATTCCAGCACAGCTGGTAGGGGGCAGGTTACGATTTTTCAAAGATATTTGGATCAATTCGATTCACAGTCTTTGGATTCAGAACATTGTTTCACTAGGGTACAGAATAGGTTTCAAGGTAAGGCCGCCTGTGAGAAGATTTTTTCTCTCACGCATTCCAGTAAACCCAGTGAAGGCTCAGGCATTTCTGAAATGTGTTTCAGACCTAGAGTTGGCTGGAGTAATTGTGCCAGTTCCAGTTCTGGAACGGGGTCTGGGGTTTAACTCAAATCTATTCATTGTACCAAAGAAGGAGAATTCCTTCAGACCAGTTCTGGATCTAAAAATATTGAATCGTTATGTAAGGATACCAACATTCAAAATGTTGACTATAAGGACTATTCTGCCTTTTGTTCAGCAAGGGCATTATATGTCTACAATAGACTTACAGGATGCATATCTTCATATTCCAATTCATCCAGATCACTATCAGTTCCTGAGATTCTCTTTTCTAGACAAGCATTACCAGTTTGTTGCCCTTCCGTTTGGCCTAACAACAGCTCCAAGGATCTTTTCAAAGGTTATCAGTGCCCTTCTCTCTGTAATCAGAGAACAGGGTATTGCGGTATTTCCTTATCTGGACGATATCTTGGTACTTGCTCATTCTTTACATTCTGCAGAATCTCATACAAATCAACTTGTGTTGTTTCTTCAAAGACATGGTTGGAGGATCAATTTACCAAAGAGTTCCTCAGACAAAGGTAACCTTTTTGGGTTTTCAAATAGATTCAGTGTCCATGACTTTGTCTCTAACAGAAAATAGACGTCTGAAGTTGGTTTCAGCTTGTCGAAACCTTCACTCTCAATCATTCCCTTCGGTAGCTTTGTGCATGGAAATTCTAGGTCTCAAGACTGCTGCATCGGACGCGATCCCCTTTGCTCGCTTTCACATGAGACCTCTCCAGCTTTGTATGCTGAACCAGTGGTGCAGGGATTATACAAAGATATCACAATTAATATCCTTAAATCCCAATGTTCAATCTTCTCTGACTTGTGGTTGAATCACCATCGTCTAATTCAAGGGGCCTCTTTTGTTCGTCCAACCTGGACTGTGATCTCAACAGATGCGAGTCTTTCAGGTTGGGGAGCTGTATGGGGATCTCTGACAGCGCAGGGGGTTTGGGAATTTCAGGAGGCGAAAATACCAATCAACATTTTGGAACTCTGTGCGATTTTCAGAGCTCTTCAGTTCTGGCCTCTTCTGAAGAGAGAATCGTTTATTTGTTTTCAGACAGATAATGTCACTACCGCGGCATATGTCAATCATCAAGGTGGGACTCACAGTCCTCTGGCTATGAAAGAAGTATCTCGGATACTTGTATGGGTGGAATCCAGCTCCTGTCTAATCTCTGTGGTTCACATCCCAGGTATAGACAATTGGGAAGCGGATTATCTCAGTCGCCAGACGTTACATCCGGGCGAATGGTCTCTTCACCCAGAGGTATTTCTTCAGATTGTTCAAATCTGGGGACTTCCAGAAATAGATCTGATGGCCTCTCATCTAAACAAGAAACTTCCCAGGTATCTGTCCAGATCCAGGGATCCTCAGGCGGAAGCAGTGGACGCTTGTCGCTTCCTTGGAATTATCAACCTGCTTATATCTTTCCACCTCTAGTTCTACTTCCAAAAGTGATTTCCAAAATTCTAATGGAACGTTCGTTTGTATTGCTGGTGGCTCCAGCATGGCCTCACAGGTTTTGGTATGCAGATCTCGTTCGGATGGCAAGTTGCCAACCTTGGACACTTCCGTTAAAGCCAGACCTTCTATCTCAAGGCCCATTTTTCCATCAGGATCTCAAATCATTAAATTTGAAGGTATGGAGATTGAACGCTTGATTCTTAGTCATAGAGGTTTCTCTGACTCAGTGATTAATACTATGATACAGGCTCGTAAGTCTGTGTCTAGAAAGATTTATTACCGAGTCTGGAAGACTTACATTTCTTGGTGTTCTTTTCATAAATTCTCTTGGCATTCTTTTAGAATTCCTAGGATTTTACTGTTTCTTCAGGATGGTTTGGATAAGGGTTTGTCTGCAAGCTCTTTGGAAGGTCAAATCTCTGCTCTTTCTGTTCTTTTTCACAGAAAGATTGCTAATCATCCTGATATTCATTGTTTTGTACAGGCTATGGTTCGTATCAAGCCTGTCATTAAGTCAATCTCTCCTCCTTGGAGTCTTAATTTGGTTCTGAGGGCTTTACAGGCTCCTCCGTTTGAACCTATGCATTCTCTGGATATTAAATTACTTTCTTGGAAAGTGTTGTTCCTTTTGGCCATCTCTTCTGCTAGAAGAGTTTCTGAGTTATCTGCTCTTTCTTGTGAATCTCCTTTTCTAATTTTTCATCAGGATAAGGTGGTGTTGCGGACTTCATTTAATTTTTTACCTAAGGTTGTGAATTCTAACAACATTAGTAGAGAAATTGTTGTCCCTTCATTGTGTCCTAATCCTAAGAATTCTATGGAGAGATCTTTACATTCTTTGGATGTAGTAAGAGCTTTGAAATATTATGTTGAAGCTACTAAAGGTTTTAGAAAGACTTCTAGTCTATTTGTTATCTTTTCTGGTTCCAGGAAAGGTCAGAAGTCTTCTGCCATTTCCTTGGCATCTTGGTTAAAGTCTTTGATTCATCATGCTTATGTAGAGTCGGGTAAGTCCCCGCCTCAAAGGATAACGGCTCATTCTACTAGGTCAGTTTCTACTTCCTGGGCTTTTAGGAATGAAGCTTCTGTTGATCAGATTTGCAAAGCAGCAACTTGGTCTTCTTTGCATACTTTTACTAAATTCTACCATTTTGATGTTTTTTTCTTTTTCTGAAGCAGTTTTTGGTAGAAAAGTACTTCAGGCAGCTGTTTCAGTTTGATTCTTCTGCTTATAATTTCAGTTTTTTCATTATAAGATTAAAACTTTTTGATTTGGGTTGTGGATTATTTTTTTCAGCGGAATTGGCTGTCTTTATTTTATCCCTCCCTTTCTAGTGACTCTTGCGTGGAAGTTCCACATCTTGGGTATCTGCTATCCCATACGTCACTAGCTCATGGACTCTTGCTAATTACATGAAAGAAAACATAATTTATGTAAGAACTTACCTGATAAATTCATTTCTTTCATATTAGCAAGAGTCCATGAGGCCCACCCTTTTTTGTGGTGGTTATGATTTTTTTGTATAAAGCACAATTATTCCAATTCCTTATTTTTGATGCTTTCACTCCTTTCTTATCACCCCACTTCTTGGCTATTCGTTAAACTGAATTGTGGGTGTGGTGAGGGGTGTATTTATAGGCATTTTGAGGTTTGGGAAACTTTGCCCCTCCTGGTAGGAATGTATATCCCATACGTCACTAGCTCATGGACTCTTGCTAATCTGAAAGAAATGAATTTATCAGGTAAGTTCTTACGTAAATTATGTTTTCTCTTGGCTATCTCTTCTGCTAGAAGAGTTTCTGAATTGTCTGCTGTCTCTTGCGAGTCTCCTTATTTGCTTTTCCATCAAGATAAAGCTGTTTTGCGGACTTTGT
Source organism: Bombina bombina (assembly GCF_027579735.1). Classification (NCBI taxonomy): domain Eukaryota; kingdom Metazoa; phylum Chordata; class Amphibia; order Anura; family Bombinatoridae; genus Bombina; species Bombina bombina. The sequence goes on along the minus strand of NC_069501.1, from coordinate 642,445,444 downwards.
TTACATTTTTGCCTAAAGTTGTGAATTCTAACAACATCAATAGGGAAATTATTGTTCTTTCTATGTGTCCTAATCCTAAGAATACTCTTGAAAGGTCTTTACATTCTTTAGATGTGGTAAAAGCTTTGAAATATTATGTTGAGGCTATTTAAGTTTTCAGAAAGACTATTTGTTATTTCTTTCATGTAATTAGCAAGAGTCCATGAGCTAGTGACGTATGGGATATACATTCCTACCAGGAGGGGCAAAGTTTCCCAAACCTCAAAATGCCTATAAATACACCCCTCACCACACCCACAAATCAGTTTTACAAACTTTGCCTCCTATGGAGGTGGTGAAGTAAGTTTGTGCTAGATTCTACGTTGATATGCGCTCCGCAGCAGGTTGGAGCCCGGTTTTCCTCTCAGCGTGCAGTGAATGTCAGAGGGATGTGAGGAGAGTATTGCCTATTTGAATTCAATGATCTCCTTCTACGGGGTCTATTTCATAGGTTCTCTGTTATCGGTCGTAGAGATTCATCTCTTACCTCCCTTTTCAGATCGACGATATACTCTTATATATACCATTACCTCTACTGATTCTCGTTTCAGTACTGGTTTGGCTTTCTACTACATGTAGATGAGTGTCCTGGGGTAAGTAAGTCTTATTTTCTGACACTCTAAGCTATGGTTGGGCACTTTTGTATAAAGTTCTAAATATATGTATTCAAACATTTATTTGCCTTGACTCAGGATGTTCAACGTTCCTTATTTCAGACAGTCAGTTTCATATTTGGGATAATGCATTTGAATAAATCAATTTTTTTTTTCTTACCTTAAAATTTGACTTTTTTTCCTGTGGGCTGTTAGGCTCGCGGGGGCTGAAAATGCTTCATTTTATTGCGTCATTCTTGGCTCTGACTTTTTTGGCGCAAAAAGTTTTTTCTGTTTCCGGCGTCATACGTGTCGCCGGAAGTTGCGTAATTTTTGACGTTTTTTTGCTCCAAAAGTGTCGGCGTTCCGGATATGAAAAAATATGGGCGTCACTTTTGTCTCCACATTATTTAAGTCTCATTATTTATTGCTTCTGGTTGCTAGAAGCTTGTTCACTGGCATTTTTTCCCATTCCTGAAACTGTCATTTAAGGAATTTGATCAATTTTGCTTTATATGTTGTTTTTTCTATTACATATTGCAAGATGTCCCAGATTGACACTGAGTCAGAAGATACTTCTGGAAAAACGCTGCCTGGTGCTGGATCTACCAAAGTTAAGTGTATCTGTTGTAAACTTGTGGTATCTGTTCCTCCAGCTGTTGTTTGTAATGAATGTCATGACAAACTTGTTAATGCAGATAATATTTCCTTTAGTAATGTTACATTACCTGTTGTGGTTCCATCAACATCTAATACTCAGAGTGTTCCTGTTAACATAAGAGATTTTGTTTCTAAATCTATTAAGAAGGCTATGTCTGTTATTCCCCCTTCTAGTAAACGTAAAAGGTATTTTAAAACTTCTCATTTTTCAGATGAATTTTTAAATGAACATCATCATTCTGATTCTGATAGTGGTTCCTCTGGTTCAGAGGATTCTGTCTCAGAGGTTGATGCTGATAAATCTTCATATTTATTCAAAATGGAATTTATTCGTTCTTTACTTAAAGAGGTCTTAATTGCATTAGAAATAGAGGATTCTGGTCCTCTTGATACTAAATCTAAACGTTTAAATAAGGTTTTTAAATCTCCTGTAGTTATTCCAAGAAGTTTTTCCTGTCCCTGGTGCTATTTCTGTATATAATGTAAGTAAGTAATATCCAGGGAATGGAATAATTTGGGTAATTCATTTACTCCTTCTAAACGTTTTAAGCAATTATATCCTGTGCCATCTGACAGATTAGAATTTTGGGACAAAATCCCTAAGGTTGATGGGGCTGTCTCTACTCTTGCTAAACGTACTACTATTCCTACGGCAGATAGTACTTCCTTTAAGGATCCTTTAGATAGGAAGATTGAATCCTTTCTAAGAAAAGCTTACTTATGTTCAGGTAATCTTCTTAGACCTGCTATATCTTTAGCGGATGTTGCTGCAGCTTCATCTTTTTGGTTAGAAGCTTTAGCGCAAGTAACAGATCATAACTCTCATAGCATTGTTAATCTTCTTCAACATGCTAATAACTTTATTTGTGATGCCATCTTTGATATCATCAGAGTTGATGTCAGGTATATGTCTCTAGCTATTTTAGCTAGAAGAGCTTTATGGCTTAAAACTTGGAATGCTGATATGTCTTCTAAGTCAACTTTGCTTTCCCTTTCTTTCCAGGGTAATAAATTATTTGGTTCTCAGTTGGATTCTATTATCTCAACTGTTACTGGAGGGAAAGGAACTTTTTTACCACAGGATAAAAAATCTAAAGGTAAATTTAGGTCTAATAATCGTTTTCGTTCCTTTCGTCACAATAAGGAACAAAAGCCTGATCCTTCGCACTCAGGAGCGGTATCAGTTTGGAAACCATCTCCAGTCTGGAATAAGTCCAAGACTTTTAGAAAACCAAAACCAGCTCCCAAGTCCACATGAAGGTGCGGCCCTCATTCCAGCCCAGCTCGTAGGGGGCAGATTACGTTTTTTCAAACAAATTTGGATCAATTCAATTCACAATCTTTGGATTCAAAACATTGTTTCAGAAGGGTACAGAATTGGCTTCAAGATAAGGCCTCCTGCAAAGAGATTTTTTCTTTCCCGTGTCCCAGTAAATCCAGCAAAGGCTCAAGCATTTCTGAAATGTGTTTCAGATCTAGAGTTGGCTGGAGTAATTATGCCAGTTCCAGTTCTGGAACAGGGGCTGGGGTTTTATTCAAATCTCTTCATTGTACCAAAGAAGGAGAATTCCTTCAGACCAGTTCTGGATCTAAAAATATTGAATCGTTATGTAAGGATACCAACATTCAAAATGGTAACTATAAGGACTATTCTGACTTTTGTTCAGCAAGGGCATTATATGTCCACAATAGATTTACAGGATGCATATCTGCATATTCCGATTCATACAGATCACTATCAGTTTCTGAGATTCTCTTTCCTAGACAAGCATTACCAGTTTGTGGCTCTGCCGTTTGGCCTAGCAACAGCTCCAAGGATTTTTACAAAGGTTCTCGGTGCCCTTCTGTCTGTAATCAGAGAACAGGGTATTGTGGTATTTCCTTATTTGGACGATATCTTGGTACTTGCTCAGTCTTCACATTTAGCAGAATCTCATACGAATCGACTTGTGTTGTTTCTTCAAGATCATGGTTGGAGGATCAATTTACCGAAAAGTTAATTGATTCCTCAAACAAGGGTTACCTTTTTAGGTTTCCAGATAGATTCAGTGTCCATGACTCTGTCTCTGACAGACAAGAGACGTCTAAAATTGATCTCAGCTTGTCGAAACCTTCAATCACAATCATTCCCTTCGGTAGCCTTATGCATGGAAATTCTAGGTCTTATGACTGCTGCATCGGATGCGATCCCCTTTGCTCGTTTTCACATGCGACCTCTTCAGCTCTGTATGCTGAACCAGTGGTGCAGGGATTACACAAAGATATCTCAATTAATATCTTTAAAACCGATTGTACGACACTCTCTGACGTGGTGGACAGATCACCATCGTTTAGTTCAGGGGGCTTCTTTTGTTCTTCCGACCTGGACTGTAATTTCAACAGATGCAAGTCTGACAGGTTGGGGAGCTGTTTGGGGGTCTCTGACAGCACAAGGGGTTTGGGAATCTCAGTAGGTGAGATTACCAATCAATATTTTGGAACTCCGTGCAATTTTCAGAGCTCTTCAGTCTTGGCCTCTTCTAAAGAGAGAATCGTTCATTTGTTTTCAGACAGACAATGTCGCAACTGTGGCATACATCAATCATCAAGGAGGGACTCACAGTCCTCTGGCCATGAAAGAAGTATCTCAAATTCTGGTATGGGTGGAATCCAACTCCTGTCTAGTTTCTGCGGTTCATATCCCAGGTATAGACAATTGGGAAGCGGATTATCTCAGTCGCCAAACGTTACATCCGGGCGAATGGTCTCTTCACCCAGAGGTATTTCTTCAGATTGTTCAAATATGGGGACTTCTAGAAATAGATCTGATGGCCTCTCATCTAAACAAGAAACTTCCCAGGTATCTGTCCAGATCCAGGGATCCTCAAGCGGAAGCAGTGGATGCATTGTCACTTCCTTGGAAGTATCATCCTGCCTATATCTTTCCGCCTCTAGTTCTTCTTCCAAGAGTAATCTCCAAGATTCTGAAGGAATGCTTGTTTGTTCTGCTGGTAGCTCCAGCATGGCCTCACAGGTTTTGGTATGCGGATCTTGTCCGGATGGCCTCTTGCCAACCGTGGACTCTTCCGTTAAGACCAGACCTTCTGTCGCAAGGTCCTTTTTTCCATCAGGATCTCAAATCCTTAAATTTAAAGGTATGGAGATTGAACGCTTGATTCTTAGTCAAAGAGGTTTCTCTGACTCTGTGATTAATACTATGTTACAGGCTCGTAAATCCGTATCTAGGGAGATATATTATAGAGTCTGGAAGACTTATATTTCTTGGTGTCTTTCTCATCATTTTTCCTGGCATTCTTTTAGAATTCCGAGAATTTTACAGTTTCTTCAGGATGGTTTGGATAAAGGTTTGTCTGCAAGTTCCTTGAAAGGACAAATCTCTGCTCTTTCTGTTCTTTTTCACAGAAAGATTGCTAATCTTCCTGATATTCATTGTTTTGTACAAGCTTTGGTTCGTTTGAACCTATGCATTCATTGGACATTAAATTACTTTCTTGGAAAGTTTTGTTCCTTTTGGCCATCTCTTCTGCCAGAAGAGTTTCTGAATTATCTGCTCTTTCTTGTGAGTCTCCTTTTCTGATTTTTCATCAAGATAAGGCGGTGTTGCAAACTTCTTTTAAATTTTTACCTAAGGTTGTGAATTCTAACAACATTAGTAGAGAAATTGTGGTTCCTTCATTATGTCCTAATCCTAAGAATTCTAAGGAGAAATCATTGCATTCTTTGGATGTAGTTAGAGCTTTGAAATATTATGTTGAAGCTACTAAGAATTTCCGAAAGACTAGTCTATTTGTTATCTTTTCCGGTTCTAGGAAAGGTCAGAAGGCCTCTGCCATTTCTTTGGCATCTTGGTTGAAATCTTTAATTCATCATGCTTATGTCGAGTCGGGTAAAACTCCGCCTCAAAGGATTACAGCTCATTCTACTAGGTCAGTTTCTACTTCCTGGGCGTTTAGGAATGAAGCTTCGGTTGATCAGATTTGCAAAGCAGCAACTTGGTCTTCTTTGCATACTTTTACTAAATTCTACCATTTTGATGTGTTTTCTTCTTCTGAAGCAGTTTTTGGTAGAAAAGTACTTCAGGCAGCTGTTTCAGTTTGATTCTTCTGCTTATAATTTCAGTTTTTTTTCATTATAAGATTTAAACTTTAGTTTGGGTGTGGATTATTTTCAGCGGAATTGGCTGTCTTTATTTTATCCCTCCCTCTCTAGTGACTCTTGCGTGGAAGATCCACATCTTGGGTAGTCATTATCCCATACGTCACTAGCTCATGGACTCTTGCTAATTACATGAAAGAAAACATAATTTATGTAAGAACTTACCTGATAAATTCATTTCTTTCATATTAGCAAGAGTCCACGAGGCCCACCCTTTTTTTGTGGTGGTTATGATTTTTTTGTATAAAGCACAATTATTCCAATTCCTTATTTTTTATGCTTTCGCACTTTTTTCTTATCACCCCACTTCTTGGCTATGCGTTAAACTGATTTGTGGGTGTGGTGAGGGGTGTATTTATAGGCATTTTGAGGTTTGGGAAACTTTGCCCCTCCTGGTAGGAATGTATATCCCATACGTCACTAGCTCATGGACTCTTGCTAATATGAAAGAAATGAATTTATCAGGTAAGTTCTTACATAAATTATGTTTTTTTCTGGTTCCAGAAAAGGTCAGAAAGGCTCTGCCATTTCTTTGGCATCTTGGTTAAAACTTCTGATTCACAAAGCTTAATTGGAGGTTGGGCAGTCTCCGCTTCAGAGAATAACAGCTCATTCTACAAGATCAGTTGCCACATCTTGGGCTTTCAAGAATGAAGCTTCAGTTGATCAAATCTGCAAAGCAGCCACTTGGTCTTCTTTGCATACATTTACTAAATTTGACCATTTTGATGTTTCGGCTTTTTCGGAAGCAGCTTTTGGTAGAAAGGTTCTTCAGGCAGCTGTCTCAGTTTGATTTTAGTGCCTATGATTTAAATGTTTTGAATTTTTAAGAAAACAATTATTTTTTTTGGATTTCATTTCTCTGCAGAAATAGCTGTTTTTATTTTATCCCTCCTTCTTCCACATCTTGGGTATTATATCCCATCAGCAACTAGCTTGCAGACTCTCACCACCTATATGAAAGAAAACATTATTTATGTAAAAACTTACCTGATAAATTAATTTTGTTCATGGTGGCGAGAGTCCATGAGACCCACCCATTTTTGGGGGGTTATGATTTTTTGTATAAAGCACATCACTAACTTGGCTATACGTTAAACTGAGTTATGAGTGAGGTTTGGGAAACTTTGCCCCCTCCTGGTAGGAATGTATATACCATCAGTAACTAGCTTGTGGACTCTCATCACCATGAAAGAAATTAATTTATCAGGTAAGTTCTTACATAAATTATGTTTTTCCACCTTCTGTTGCTGTTGAGGTTGCTGATTTGTTTGCAGGTTAAAAGATTTTGGACTCTCTTATCCACAGGAGTCAGTTACAATATTTTATTCAATAGCAGGGTTATGTCATTTAAAGGAATACTAAATTGCTCTACTTGTTATTGCATTTTTTCTTGCACAAATGTGCCATAATAAGTATGTGTTTAATAGCTGAAAATTGAAAAATAACAGAAGAGACAGCACACCTCCAACTTGCATGGAAAAGTTTAATGCAACACACATATGAGCAACCAAAATTGCACTTACTAGAAAATGAATAAATAGAGCCCCAAAAAGTTTGCCATAGGAGTTCCTCTCAGTGTCCTCAGCAGTTCCCACTTGCTTTAGTAAGAAAAACTTATAAGACACCAAGCTCCAGAAGCTCAGCATCAAAAGCAGCAGTAACATCTAGCCTGTTAGTGAGTTACTAATATGGATCCCTTACCTTGACGGTCAAATAACCCTCAACATTTTTCTCAAGAGGAAAGGAATAATCCCTTTTTGTGTCTCAATTCTATTGATAAAAAAGCATCCCAGTGCCATCTAGTGGCCATGTATAAATATAGCAAATTACATACAAACCATTACTTGACTTAACTACACTCCTATAAAATAAGACATTTAAAACACATTATAATTTTAAATCATCTTATATAATAATGATATCAGTGTAATAAATAAAAAATAATGATAAATCAAAATGCAATACAAAACATTAAAAAGTGATAAAAATAAAATAAATAGTGAACTTTGTGAAGTTAGTGAAAATATTTATATGTAAATTAATACACTGATTTCTTCCCGAGTTGTTCTTATGTTTCCAACAAAACACTTCAGAAAGAAGAAAGAGGGAGATAATAGCGTAATCCTTTTAGTAGAACCAACTGCAAAATTCAGTTTGTCATATAATATAATAATCCTTCAGAGCATATTTAGCATATTTATATATATATATATATATATATATATATATATATATATATATATATATATATATATATATATATATAAAAATAATAATATTTATTCTAGAATAAATATATGAAATAATACTCAAATAAAGCCTGAATGTCTATAACCATTAAATGGAAAGTATAGATGCAGAATGTTTTTTCCCCCTCCGTTCTAATTATCGATTCTCTTCATTTGGAGGAATCCATTCTATGATTTGGATTTTAAGATTATCTGGGTTGCCATTATGATAAACTTTAAAGTGCTCTGAGAAACTAATTGCTTTTAACCTATTCTTAATATTATTACAATGTTCATAGAGCCTCCTTATTATCTTTATTTTAGTACATCTTTTATACACTTTCAGAGCTGTTAACCTGTCAGTGGAGGAGTTAAAAAATCTATTTGGAATATTGGTTAACTACATTGTGCTTGCATGCTGCAAAGATAGACATATTTATTAAAGGGACAGTCAAAAAAATTAAACTTTCATGATTCAGATAAGGCATGCCATTTTAATCAACTTTCCAATTTACTTTTATCATCAAATTTGCTTTGTTCTCTTGGTATTATTTTTTGAAAGCTAAAACCTTGTTAGGCTCAGACTGATTTCTAAACCGTTGAAGGATGCCTCTTATCTCAATGCGTTTTGACAATTTTTCACAGTTAGACAGCACTAGTTCCTGAGTGTCATATGGATAACATTGTGTTCACTCCCACTGATAGGCTAAAATGCAAGTCTGTCAGAAGAACTAAGTTAAAGGGGCAGTCAGAGGCTTAGATAGAAGATAATTAAAGAGTTAAAAAGTGAATTAATGTAACAATATTGGTTATGCAAAATTGGGGAATGGGTAATAAAGGGATTATCTATCTTTTTAAACAATAACATGTCTTTCATATAGGTAGCGAGAGTCCACAAGCTGTTACATATGAAATACACATTCCTACCAGGAGGAGGCAAAGTTTCCCAAACCTCAAAAGCCTATAAATACACCTCACACATACCTCAGTTTAAAACTTTGCCTCCTTAGGAGGTGGTTGAAGCATGATGTGCTTGATTCTTCAGTGAAAAGCACTTCTAAGCATTGAAGCCCAGTTCCCCTCAGAGTACAGTGCTTGTCAGAGGGAAGTGAAGGGAGTATTGTTACATGTCACCATGTTTTTGCCTCACAGGAAATTTCTACAGGGGCTCTCTGGAAATTCGGTTGCAGGGATTTATCTGCTGCCTCCCTTTACAGATCGACGTTATACTCCTCTCCCATTACCTCTGCTGATATGTTTCAGTACTGCTTTGGCTGTCTGCTATATGTGAATGGGTGTAAGTATGTTTTCTTTTTGTTGAAAACACTCTCAGCTATGCATTGGGCACTTTTTGTTAAAGTTATTTTATATGTATGTATATATGTATTAGCCCTGAGACAGGCATTATACCCCTTAATTAAGAAATCTATGTTGCAAAATAAATATGTGATTTTTGTTTCAAGAGTCTAAAGGCTTTATTACGGATATGTTATATTTTCTTGAGGGGGCAGTATATATGCCAAACTTACCTCCGTTTTAACTGAGCTCCTTTCAAATTTCAAGAGCGATCCTGCATGCTATGGTGCTATTTCAGTCATCTAATGACACGTCATCAATTTGCGCCATTTTTCTCGCAATTATTTTCGCTGGGTTTTTTTACCATTAAAAAGCCTGCCTCTTCACTCTGTGTTCTCATTTTGCAGTAGGGCTATACTGTGTTGCTTGTGTTTTTCAATGATATTTCTTTTGCAACTTTTTTGTTATGGCATTCTTTCCCATTCCTCTAAAAAGCTTATGATATAATTTTTTTGCAACTAAAAATGTTTGTGTTTTTTTATAGAAACTAAGCTGTCTGAACACGTTTCTACTTCAGCTCAATTATGTGGCTCCTGTTTTGATTTTATTCCTCCCAGTCTAATGCAGAAGGCTTTCATGCACAGCCATAGAGAAAGCCCTGACTGTTATAACTGTTATAACGCTTTCATGTAAGCGTAAAAGGTCAGCTCATGTTTTACCTAATCCTAGTGAAACATGCACTGACAAACAGCATACGTATGTATCTTCTAACGATGGAATTCCTCTGCTTCAGAGGATTTTCCATCAGAGTCAGAGCTTTATAAATCTTCTTTTTTATTTAAAATTGAACATATTCGCTCTCTTCGAAAGGAAGTTTTATTCACTCTAGGGATTGAAGAAACGAATCCTTCTGGTGATAAACCATTTAATCTTTAAATTCTGTGTATAAAACTGTTGTCGATCTCTGTGAGGTTTTTCCTATTTCTGACGCAGTCTCTGATATGATTGCTAAAGAATGGTCTAAACCAGGTACTTATTCTAACCCTTCATCAAAGTTTAAAAAATTGTATCCTGGGGGAACTTCTGGGCAGCAGTCCATGATCAGTCGCATTGCTGCATGCTGCTACAGCTTTTCTTTGAAAACTTTAAAAATCCATCCTTTAGCAGATTGATCCATGTAACATTTATGAGAGCTGTTGAATACTTTGGAAGCCACAACTATTGTGCCTGGATTCACAAGAATTGCTGCTGGCATTGGTGCCTGGAGCCATTACAAGATCTCTGCCTTCACTATACCCTCGACAGGGTGCTTTTGGCCCTGTCATTAAGCAGCACTTTGTGTGCTTTACCCAAGAAAGGAGCTCTTATATCTTTATTACCTGCATAATAGCGATTGTAGAAGTGTATGATGGAGGCTGCTAAATATATACTGGTGGAACTTAGCAGCATGTTAGATAGCTATCAAGTCACCTTTGAACAGTCGCTAAGGATGGCGTTTGCTTATACCAGAGATTGCGCTACTGTACAGCCTAATCATTTGGAACCTACCCAAATACAGAAAGTGAAAGGTAGTATTCTGAAGCCTAGATATTCAATTCACAGTGCCAGTTTTCTCCCATGGGACCTGAAGCCTGATAACTGGGAGCGTGAAGAGAAGAACAATAAGTACAAGATTTATGGAAACAACATGGAGGAAACTGAAGTTGTGCTGGAACCTTGCAACTGCCGCATAACAACAAGCTGGTCAACTCCTATTTCTATTCAGAAGGCTACGAAATATACAGTAACAGAGACTGGTGCTAGTGTTCTTTTACAAACCACAGGTGATAAACAGTATCTAACTTTACCCTCATTGGGATTTGGAAATGCTCTAACTGCACATCGTTTCGCGGCTGATCTGCCATGCACTTCACAACCAACTACTACTCCTCTTTGTTTGGAGTTAGAGAAAGAGTCCCGGGACTTTGGAATTTGGACCTTTCACTTTTCGGAGACTTCTGAAGGAGATCGTATATTGAGCAACACCCCCTCACTTACCCAACAGCTTCGATTGAGGTTAAAAACTCTTACATCTCATACCAGGGACATTGTACCTCTTTTAGGCCGATACGTTTTTGCTGGCTTTTGGAGTGTGAACTATGAACAGTGCTGGAGGATCATCCTGGCCGACCGCATTGAAGTGGGTTAGGCATGCTAGTATGGTCGCTAAGCTCACTTTTCATTCTATATTATAGTTTTGCCTTCACTTTCTCCCTTAAGAAGCAGCAGTACATAATTGGTTAATGGGTCTTTACAGTGAGCTTGAGTCTGCAGACTGAATATGTAGCTTTATAGTTGAACAAGTTAAAGTTTTGTTAAATGTTTATTTTCCCATGAAGACATTGCTACTAACTTGCTAAATGGTTTATTAGCTTTCATTCACCTATACTATGCAAGGGGTTCAGCACCAAGATGCCATTAGAGACAGAAGCATATATAGTTATTGCTACATTATGTTACGCTGCATTGAAGATTAACGGTTCAACTACCTATACTTACACTTTTAATCTGTCTCAGACTAATTTAGGTGCATTTTTCCTATCTAACGTTCCTTTAATGGTACATCCATACTATAAATATTTTAACATCTCTTTAGATATTAGGTTTTTATTCCATGTTACACCATAAAACATTGTGTGTATCTGTCTTTTTTAGTAATTACACAAATTAGTTAATTTTTTCCTTTGTCTTTAAATACCACCATCTTAGCACTCCACACATAAGGTTTGATACAGTACTAGCCATCAAGGGTTGTTCATGTGTGGCCTATTACATGTTTAACATTGTTTTATAAGTGGTCACCTAATGTTACACCACTACTTACAACCCTATAGGTGCGGTGCCCTTTATGATCTAAGGTCTATTACTTTCTTGACATCTTTTATAGTATCCCCATATGATCCTTCTGTTACTATACACAGAGGTAGCTCAGTTGTTGGCGGCCGAGACAACAGAGCTCATCTAGATTATCTCTCCCCATATTTAATAGCAGACTGTAGATAGAGGGGTTAAGAGGAGACCTTTCCTATATAGCATTTGTTACATGCCCAGCATCCTAAATACAGACACAAACATTTTGGGTTTTCTTGCCCTGAGATATATAGCTTCTTTTTTGTACCGACTATATGTGTATGTATATGTGTGTGTGTGTGCGTGTATATATATATATATGTATGCCTAACTGTTTGCTGTTCATTTTTTTTTTTACTTTATATTTAAGTATTCATTTAACCCAAGTATTCAATATAGATATACCTATCTCATCAAACTCTGATAACAGTTCCCCTAAATTGTAGACTTGGTTATCTACCATATGCCCATGCTATACTTTTAACAGATAACCTTCTTCAGCAGCCTCCAAATACTCCACATGGCAGGTGATTGTGTGCATGTTTTTTTTTTTAAATATATGCTTCCCCTATTATATTATAAAAATGAGGTTTCTCATCTGAGACCCAAAAGTGGTCTCCTGTACTCGAAACTACCTCCTGTAGCTTTAAAATTTTATTTTCAGAGGTCCAAGAGTGGCCTTTTATGTCATTTTGTAGGTTTCCAGATTGATTGGCATCCTACCCCAATACTGTTCGCATGATAATATTTTCTTGATTTTCAGTTTTTTTTCCATGTTGTTGTATATATTCAATGTAACATTTATATTTTGCTTCATGTGACATGTTTTATTCCTATAATGTTCTATGCCTTAAAATGAACCTCAATAAAAAAGTAAATAAAAAAAAATTGTATCCTTTACCTATTGCTAATTTAGAGCTTTGGGAAACCTATTGCTAATTTAGGGCTTTGGGAAACAGTGCCTAAAATTAATGGAGCCATTTCTACTCTTGCCAAACGGACTACCATTTCTTTGGAGGACAACACTTCTTTTAAAGACCATTTAGATATGAAAATTGAATCTCATCTTTTTAGAGGGGCATATTTACATACTGGCTATATGCTTAGACCAGCTATATCTATTGCTAATGTTGCTGCAGCATCTACTTTTTGGTTATCCAGTCTTGTTCAGCAGTTATCTTTAAACCCTGAAATTTCCAACATTCTAATTTTACTACAGCATGCAAATAATTGTATTTGTGATGCTGTCTTTGATATCATGAAGATCAACATTAAAACTTTGTCTCTAGCTATTCTTACTAGAAGAGTTTTATGATTAAATCTTGGAATGCTGATATGGTATCTAAAATAAGATTATTTTCTGTTTCTTTTCAAGAAAATAATCTATTTGGTTCTCAACTAAATTCAATTATTTCCACTATTACTGGGGGAAAAGAAGTCTTTTTTCCTCAAGACAAAAAGTCTAAGGGGTCAATTTATCAAACCCCATGTTTCGGCTTGCCGGAAACAGAAGTTATGAAGCAGCGGTCTAAAGACCGCTGCTCCATAACCTCTCCGCCTTGATACCCTCTGCTAGTGGCCGCAAATCTGCAGGGGGATGTATTGCACCAGTAGTTCACAAGAACTGTTGGTGCAATGATAAATGCCAACAGCGTATGCTGTCTGCATTTATCGATGTGCAGCGGACATGATATGCAATATCGTATCATGTCCGCTCGCACATTAGTAAATTGACCCCTAAGGGTACATTCAAAGCTACCAATCATTTTTGTTCCTTTCGTCAGAATAGAGAACAGAAAACTGCTTACTCCCCTAAAGTGACTGGGTCTAACTGGAGACCATCTCTAAATTGGAATAAATCGAAACAATATAATAAACCAAATTCGGTCCCTAAGCCAGCATGAAGGTGCGGCCACCATTCCAGTTTGGCTGATAGGGGGCAGACTGAAATACTTTCAAGAATTTTGGTCCGACTCTGTCCAAAATCCATGGATTCAGAATATGATTTCTCAGGGATACCAAATTGGATTCTTTCTGACCCATGAACCAAGTCACCCAGTAAAGGCATAAGCATTTCTGAAATATGTCTCGGATCTGGAACTCTTAGGAGTAATTGTCCCAGTTCCCTTACGTGAACAGGGGTTGGGTTTTTGTTCAAATCTTTTCATTATTCCAAAAAAGGAAAATTATTTCAGACCAATTTTGGATCTGAAAACTTTAAATTGATTTGTAATAGTCCCAACTTTTAAAATGGAAACTATAAGGACTATTCTGCCTTTTGCTCAGCAAGGTCACTATATGTCCACAATAGACTTACAGGATGCTTACCTTCACAACTCAATACATCCAGATCGTTATCAATTTCTGAGATTCTCTTTTCAAGGAAAGCAGTACCAATTTGTTGCCCTTCCCTTCGGACTAGCAACAGCCCCCTGAATTTTCTCAAAGATTCTCTGTGCCCTTCTATCTGTAATCAGAGCACAGGGTATTGCGGTGTTTCCTTATTTAGATGATAAGTTGGTACTAGCTCAATCTTTTCATTTAGCAGAATCTCACTCAAAACAATTGTTGTCGTTCCTTCGAAGATATGGTTGGAGGATCAATTTACAAAAAGGTTTCTTGATTCCTCAGACAAGGGTTACCTTTTTAGGTTTCCAGATGGATTCAGTATCCACGACTCTCTCCCTAACAGAGAAAAGATGTCTGAAATTGGTTTCAGCTTGTTTAAACCTTCAGTCCCTATCATTTCCTTGTGTATGGAAGTTTTAGGTCTCATGATTGCAGCATCGGACGCAATCCCTTTTGCTCATTTTCAAATGAGACCTCTCCAGCTTTGCATGTTGCACCAATGGTGCAGAAATTATACTCAGATATCACAACTGATATTCTTAAATCCTAGCACACAACGTTCTCTGACTTGGTGGTTAACCCACCACTTTGTTCAAGGGGCCTCCTTTGCTTGTCTTACCTGGTCTGTGATAACCACAGATGCAAGTCTTACAGGTTGGGGAGCTGTCTGGTGATCTCTGACAGCATAAGGAGTTTGGAATCCTTGAGAGGTGAGGTTACCATTCAATATCTTGGAACTCTGTGCTCTATACAGATCTCTTCAGGCTTGGCCCCTGTTACAGAAAGAATCTTACATTCGTTTTCAGACAGACTATATCACAACTATGGCATATGTCAATCATCAAGGGGAACCGCAGTTCTCTAGCTATGAAAGAAGTTGTTTTTTTTAATACTTTCTTGGGTGGAATCAAATTCCTGTCTAATCACCATGATTCACATCTAAGATGTGGACAACTGGGAAGCGGATTATCTCAGCCTTCAATCCCTACATCCGGAGGAGTGGTCTCTTCACCCAGATGTGTTTTATTTTTTAGTTCTAATGTGGGGCCTTCCAGAAATAGATCTGATGGCCTCACGTTTAAACAAGAAACTTCCCCGGTACCTCTTAAGGTCCAGGGATCCAAGAAGTGGAAGAAATGGATGCTCAAGCAGTACTTTGGTCTTACCAGCCTGCTTACATATCCTCCCTCTGGTCCTACTTCCCAAAGTGATATCCAAAATCAAAATGGAGCAATCCTCTGTGTTTCTGATAGCTCCAGTGTGGTCTCAAAGGATTTGGTAAGCAGACCTTGTCCGGATGTCCAGTTACCCGCCATGGTCTCTTCTGATAAGACAAGACATATTATCTCAAGGTCCGTTCTTCCATCCAGATCTAAAGTCTCTAGACTTAATGGCATGGAAATTGAACGTTTAGTTTTCAGTCATAGAGGTTTCTCTGACTCTGTAATTAACACTATGATTCAGGCTCGCAAGCCTGTTTCAAGGAAGATCTACCACAAAGTTTGGAAAACTTATATCTCATGGTGTTCTTCTCATAATTATTCCTGGTATTCTTTTAGAATTCCTGGGATTCTTCCGTTTCTTCAGGATGATTTGGATAAAACTTTGTCTGCCAGTACATTGAAAGGACAAATCTCCACTCTCTCTCTGTTTTATTTCACAGAAAGATTGCTCATCTTCCTGATGTTCATTGTTTTGTTCAGGCTTTAATACAAATTAAACCTGTTGTTAAACCTATTTCTCCTTCCTGGAGTCTTAATTTGGTGTTAAATATTTTACAGGTCCCTCCTTTTAAGCCTATGCATTCTTTAGACTTTTAACTACTTTCTTGGAAAATGTTATTTCTTTTGGCCATCTTTTCTGCTAGCAGAGTTTCAGAATTGTCTGCTCTCTCTTGTGAGTCTCTTTATCTGATTTCCATCAAAATAAAGATGTTTTGTGGACTTCATTCAAATTTGTACCTAAGGTTGTTAAATTATTGTGCCCTCTTTGTGTCCTAATCCTAAAAATGCTACAAAAAGATCCTTGCATTCCTTGGATGTTGTTAAAGCTATAATAAATAATAAAGATTTCAGACAGACTTTTTTTCTGGTTCTAGGTAAGGTGAGAAAGCCTCTGCCATCTCTTTAGCCTCTTGGTTTAAACTTTTTATTCACAAAACTTATTTGGAGGCGGGCCAGTCTCCGCCTCAGAGAATTACAGCTTATTCTACAAGATTGTCACATCTTGGGCTTTCAAGAACGAAGCTTCACTTGATCAAATTTGCAAAGCAGCCACTTAGTCTTCTTTGCATACCTTTACTAAATTTTACTATTTTGATGTTTTTGCATCTTCAGAAGCAGCTTTTGGTAGAAAGGTTCTTCAGGCAGCTCTCAGTTTGATTCTAGTGCCTATAATTTAATTTTTTTTGCTTTTAAACTTCCACATTTTGGGTATTATATCCCATACGTAACAGCTTGTGGACTCTCGCTACCTATATAAAAGAAAACATAATTGATGTAAGGGCTTACCTGATAAATTAATTTCTTTCATGGTGGTGAGAGTCTACGAGGACCACCCATTTTTGAGGGGGTTTAGGTTTTTTGTTTAAAGCACATCTATTTCCCTTCTCCACTTTTGTATGCTTTTACTCCTTAAACACCTCACCACTTGGCTATACATTAAACTAAGGTATGTGTAAGGTGGGAGGTGTATTTATAGGCTTTTGAGGTTTGGATAAATTTGCCTCCTCCTGGTAGGAATGTATATTCCATACGTAATAGCTCATGGACTTTCGCCACCATGAAAGAAATTAATTTATCAGGTAAGTTCTTACATAAATTATGTTTTTTCAAGTAGACTGTCCCTTTAATCGGCAACTATGATGCTACTGATTGGCTCACAGAGCATGCCCTGTCCAGGATCAGCAATGCAATTTGTTTCCAGAGTGGGACATTAAATATGTGTTTAACTCCTTTGTGAGAGTTAAAAACTGAGTTAACAAAGGACATTTTACGCAATAATAAAACATTCTAACAAATTAGAGCACTGGTCCAGGTTTTCTGGATTACCTTGAATGAGAGCAGGTAAAATAACAATGTTTACTAATCAGATGATTATTTCACCTGTGCTCCAGTTCAGATAACCTCAAAATGTGACTGTTAGGGAGGTCTGAGGACAGGTTTGAAAACCAGTGAATTAGAGTATTTTATTATTGCATTGCAACGACCCTTTGACGTTTGTGGCAACCCTGTTCTGCTTGGTTAACTTTTCTGTTATACACTGTATTTGTTCAACCCCTAGTTTCTACTGTGTGTAAGCATATGTAGTATTGGTACAATTATTTCTGTCCTTTGAAAATAAAGACCACAAGCAATTTCTTTGTGGCAAATAAAAAGTAGGTTTATTAAACCATTAAATAAATCAGCTTAAGACTTCCAAAGCTCTAACCCCAATAACTGACCTGAAGCTATCAGATACCAAACTAGGGTTGTCTATACACCTCTACTAATTCCATGGAGTCCATTAGCCCAGCCCAAATGCCTCCTTCAGCAGTCAGGAATGGTATACGAGTTCCCACTTATGCTATGTGCACCCTTCAGACCTACATTTTCACCTTAACCAGTCAGAAAATACCGCCTGGGATTATATCATACAAACCATACTGTAAGCTCAGGGTATATTGGAAATACCAGCTGCTTCTAGGCAAAGTGAATCAAAACATTCAACATAGTGGTTGCCAGCGCGTTTTTTTTCTTTAAAAAAAAAGTTGCCAGTGCTCTTTGATTGATATATTGTGCCCAGTTACTTCAAGAAAAGCAAAGGGACAAAAATATTTACAATGCTCGAATGTGTAAGTCTTCAGTGATTACGATTAGAAATACAGGTAGAAAATTCTTTATCCAAACTGCTTGGGACCAAGTTTGGATTTCGGAATAATTTGGATTTTGGAATAATTGCATCTTTACATGGGACAATTTAGAGAGGGGATGAAACCACGTGTAAACAACAATGGGGCCTATTTATCAAATGTCTGTCCGACATGATCCGATCAGCGGATCATGTCCGACAGACATCGCTGAATGCAGACAGCATACGCTCTCCGCATTCAGCATTGCACCAGCAGTTCTGGTAAACTGCTGGTGCAATGCCGCACCCTGCAGATTCGCAGCCGCTAGCAGGGGGTGTCAATCCACCCGATCGTATCTGATCGGGTTGATTGCTGTCCGCGGCCTCAGAGCAGGCGAACAAGTTATGGAGCAGCAGTCTTTAGACCACTGCTTCATAACTTAGTGTTTCTGGCGAGTCTGAAGACTCGCCAGAAGCACAGATAAATAGGCCCCTAATCTTATGTAATTTAGGCAATATTTACATATCATAATACAGTTTGTACCTGCAACCTAATGGTAGTTTTATATCATTTTTAATACTTTTATATACTTAGTACCCTCAGAAAGATAGCGCAGTACTGTAATTAGAAAGGTAATAGTTGTTGTTTAAAATAAATATAGACTATGATTTGCTTTTAGAACATAAATAAAACACACAGGCAAAGAATATTTAAAAAAATATTAATTAAAAGTTTAGATTTCAGAATAAGAATGGATTGTTGAATTCTGGATTTGGGGAGTTGTACCTGTAATACCTGTTATGAGATGGTAGAGGTTGTGGTACTTAGTATCAGTCAGTACCCACGCAAAAAAGCCCTGGTGGTTACTAAGAACAAACTAGTTCCCGCGTGTCAACTTTTCCATTTAGTGTTTAAACTAACTGCAGAATTTGTGATCGCTGTTAACATTTTATACATCTATAAACAATAGATAATAAAATGTCAAATTGTTTTTTCCCCTACCCATTCTACATTTCCAGATTTACTCAAAATTGAAATGTGTATGGGTACATTTACATTTTAAATAGAAACAATTTTGCATTATACTTTCATTAGCAAAAATTATTCTCATAAAAGTAGTTACTGTTTTTAAGTGGCATACACGCATATGCCGTGAGTGTCTTGTGAGTCTCCTGTGGTTTTTATGACACAAATTAAGTCTTCAGTACCACCGCCAGCTCTCTGAGCAGGCACAATGTTTGAATCCTGATCTTCTAGTCACATGTAGCATATGTGCGTATGCTGCTGAAACAGTAATAACTTTAACTAGAAGCATTTTTTCCTAATAGAAGTATTTTACAAAAAAATGCTTCTATTTAAAACTGAAACATTTAAATTTTGACCGGTCCATTAAAGTAAAGGCTTTTTATAATTTTAACCCCTCCCCTTTTCTGGACCTCTCTTCTTTCCTAGAAAATGGAGTCTCTGCACACTATTCTATGCCTCCTGGGGGTAACACTTACCTAGCTACACTCAGGTCCTACCAGCCACCATTTACTCTTTACTATTACCAGATGACAGTGACCTTTAAAAGGACAATGTACTGTATAATGTTCTACCCTTTAATTATTTTACCTGCTACATGTATTACATTGTTTACAAATAGCTCATTTACCTTTATTTTGTTAGATGAAATTGTTTATTTTGCCTTTTGTATCTGCCACATACAATGACATTTTTAATACTTAAATACTGGCTACAGAAAAACTATGTAAACAAGAGTCAGCAGAAGAAATTATACTTCCAGTTACTTCCAGTTGGGGTGGGAGTGATATTTACTAAAATGTTAATGTTCAATTTATTCGAAAGCTTTCAGTTCAGGTGAGATGATCTAAGACATCTCATGAGTACGGAGAGATCCCTAAAAAATGTTAGAAACATGTATGCTACTCATGTGTGGAGCTATAAGAAACTGGGCTATTGCTCTGTTAATTTGCTCTCTCCCTCTAACACCTCCTCCTTCCTGTCACTGATGTTAAAAAATGAAAGGGGACCATCAAAACCTCAAGATATGGGCATTTAGCCAGGAGCCACTTTAAATCTGACTGTAATGAGAATTTTCATTTTTAATGGCATTAATGAGACCTAGAGTTTACCAGGTTCAAACATACTTTCCATCAAGATGTAGCATTATTATACCTTACCCATCTATGCTTTGCCGATAACCTCTGATAGCTGTTCCCAACACAAACCACCCTCTACCTAACCATCATATAGAAAATATCTAGTTGGTGCTGTCATGTAAAAGGTGAGATATCATTGGAAGCTATGTGCACAGATATCATATTGATTAATTCATTCATATAGGAATCTATTGATATCAGCTTTATTTCTGTATGATACAGTATTGTGGACAACACTGAAATTGGTGATGTTGACCCCCCTTCTTATTGTCAAGGACACATTACAGACCTAACATGTCCCAGAGAGCAAACCTTTGTCCCAAACTCAAAGGAATTACATTTAAGGACTTCCTGCCTAAGATGTGTAATAAAATTACACATCCCCTGCACACAGCCTGGATGTCTACAGGGTGGAAGAGATCTCAGGATAGAGAACAAATTTAAAGGGACATTATACACTCATTTTTTCTTAGCATAAATGTCTTGTAGATGATCTATTTATATAGCCCATAAAGTTTTTAAAAAAAATAAATGTATAGTTTTGCTTATTTTTAAATAACATTGCTCTGATTTTCAGACTCCTAACCAAGCCCCAAAGTTTTATGTGAATACTGTCAGCTACCTTCTCCAGCTTGCTCCTGTTTGTGTAAAGGGTCTTTTCATATGCAAAAGAAGGGGGAGGGGGGGTGTCTTATTTGCCACTTGCAGTGGTCTTTCCCGCTACCTTTTCAACAGAGTCAAACTGACAGCTTCTAAGTAAGTTTTTAAACAGTTTTATACTGGATTTTTATATCAGTATCTGTGCATCTTATTCTTTATAGTAGTGTCTATTACATGCAGTTATATGAAAATGAGTGTATACTGTCCCTTTAAATATCTACTATCCGTGTGTAAATTGTCACATGCTGAGCTCCAATACACAAGCTCCCAGACAAGCGGGCAGTTTAAGTTTTGTATGACATGGGAAGCTAAATCTCAAATAAATGATTTGTGCCTAATCTTCATAATAATTTTAAATACTCAGATCATATTGAAAACATCTATATATATATATATATATATATATATATATATATATATATTGATCTGAAAATTATACTATATTGAATAAATATCTGCTGTATTGAATAAATTAGCTGCATTGGTAAATTTAAAATGTGTTCCAAAATCTCAGAATAATAACACTGCTTCTTTTATTTCAGACATATGATTAGACAGTAGATTCCCAATGCAAAGGGATACACAGGCAATAAGTTGTTCAATGAATTATACTGAGCATGTTTTACTATAGAATTGATAAGTATGCCATGTGGGGTCTTGAATTGTGCATCTTCAGTAGTATTAAATAGCCCTATATAGATTTAACGTATTGTTTATTGATACTGAAAAATATAAGTATATTTGATGAAAACATATAAGAGAATATGTTCCTGTAATATTTACTAAATGTTCAACCATGGGGGTTGGACTACCATATGCATTCCCAAGGGCCAATGAGGGACAAGCTTCGATTAAGGGTGTAACCAAAATTTCACCAATGATTAGAAAAGAGGAGGCTTTTATCACAGAGAAAAAAACACTTTCACAGGAAGTTAAAAAAAATATGCTGGTAAATGCTGGTGGATCCTGCTTAACTTGACTTATTGACTTAAACTGCTGCATTGGAAATACAAAGAGTTTTTGTAAGACAAAATTGGGCCTAAAATTTACTTCCAGACTTGTGCATCCTCTCTTATATGACAGTGAAAATAATTTATCTGGATAAGCTGAATTCTCAGACTGGTTTGTTGATAATGTATTAAAGGGACAGTATACACTCAGTTTCATATAACTGCATGTAATAGACACTACTATAAAGAATAAGATGCACAGATACTGATATAAAAATCCAGTATAAAACTGTTTAAAAACTTACTTAGAAGCTGTCAGTTTGGCTCTGATGAAAAGGTAGCTGGAAAGCTACCTCCCCTTCTTTTGCATATGAAAAGACCCTTTACACAAACAGGAGCAAGCTGGAGAAGGTAGCTGACAGTATTCACATAAAACTTTTGGGCTTGGTTAAGAGTCTGAAAATCAGAGCAATGTTATTTAAAAATAAGCAAAACTATACATTTATTAAAAAAAACAACTTTATGGGCTATATAAATAGATCATCTACAAAACATTTATGCAAAGAAAAAATGAGTGTATAATGTCCCTTTAATGGTTATTTTATAGTTTTAATAGATTTTAGCAAATAAATTCTTTATAGCATAGTATAGCTGCAGCTGTGAGTTAAAAGGTATCTTATTCTTATATTTAATATTGATTAGACTTGGGTAGTAAGTGTACTGGTGTTAAATGTTATTATAAAGAAAGGGTTTATATATTCATATGTCATAAGTTAATTGCAGTTATTGTGATATATTTTAGAATTTGTTTTATTGTTTCTAAATAAGAAGTTATTTCATGCTAGATTAAAGGGACTCCAAACCCAAGTTTTTTTCTTTCATGATTCAGATAGAGCATGCAATTTTACGCGACTTTCTAATTTACTCCGATTATAACATTTTCTTCTTTCTCTTGCTATCTTTATTAAAAAAGCAGTAATGTGATGCATAGGAGTCGGCTTATTTTTGGTTGAGAAACTGGGTTATTCTTGCTTATTGGTGGGTAAATGTAAGCCTCCAATAAGCAAGCGCTATCCATGGTGCTAAACCTAAAATGGGCTGGCTGCTAAGATTTACATACCTGCTTTTAAAATAAAGATAGCAAGAGAACGAAGAAAAATTGATATTAGGAATAAATTATAAAGTTGCTTAAAATTGCATGCTCTATCTGAATCATGAAATAAAAAATTGGGTTCAATGTCCCTTTAATTGGCATATGTTGAATTGGTAGTATTGTGTAATAATCTCTGGGTTTACGTGAAGTATATTAGGTTATATTGGGTTGAACAGAGTGAATTTTATTTCCCTGGAAATTCCATTAGACTTATTGAATCAGAGTTGCTGGCTAATTATAGATTGTTCTGGTATACTCATATGTGATATTTTAATAGGCTATTCATTTGGAGCTAAGGTTAATTTATAGAAATATATTTTATGGTTTGCTTTGTAAAGAAAATTGTAACAGCATAGACATATATAATTGATTCATAATCTATTTTCTACATAAATATATTCAATGTGTATATAAAGCTTGACTGATCAGACCTAAGGAATAAATATAAATTTTTAATAAAAATATAGTTACGTAAATATATAATACATTTGGAGGTTACTACTGAGGTATAATTAAATAATATTCTATATAGGATATATATAACATAACTGGAGTACACCTCGGAGATAATATTTATGGTGATATTCTATTAATAAAAGAACAGTGTCTGCCTTCAGTGGATGAAGGAGTGGCCAGTTATCAATATTATTAAGCCCTCCTGTGTTTTAGTAAAACAAATGTTAGTTTGTGCTATTACATTTCTACCAAGGACCTGGTGTAGCCAAGATAGAAGACTGACTTCCACGCCCCTGTGTCTGTGCTGCTCATGTTGCTGTCCCAATTCTGAATAATTGAAATCTAGCCGGACACTGTGCTAACTCACTGACTCCCTTTTGCATAATCCTCCTAAACCAGAAAAAAAAGTGAGAGGGAAATAATTTTCCTGTCTGAAAAAAATATGCCCGTTGCACTTTGGGTAGGTTAATGTATTTATCTATGGACCATAAAAGTCTTACTGTCCTGGTCCCTTCATTTAATAAACACATTTAGATCAGTGTTTCTCAACTCCAGTCCTCAAGTACCACTAAGGCCAGATTTCCTCAGCTCAGCCAGAGCACAGGTGAAATAATCAGCTAGTAAGTGGGAGTAGTTAAAATTAAAGGGACAGTCAACTACAGAACTTTTATTGTTTAAAAAGATAAACAATATGTTGATTTATTTTCTTGCCTCTTCTGTTCTTAGCTGTTTTGCAGCCAATACTGCAGTACTGACATTTTCAGTATAAGGGGACAAAATAAAGGTAAATAATCTATTTGTAAACAAAATTATACAATGTAACCGGTTAGTCATTGGGAACCCATTAAATATGTAGAAAATTGTACAGTTCAATATCCCTCTAAGATAAAATTGACTCTCTGGTGCTATTGCATGCAATTCTTGTAGACACCTTAAAGTGAAAGTAAATTATGTCTCTTTAGAACATATCAATGTATTGTATAGCATTAATATATTA
Organism: Bombina bombina; assembly: GCF_027579735.1. Taxonomy (NCBI): domain Eukaryota; kingdom Metazoa; phylum Chordata; class Amphibia; order Anura; family Bombinatoridae; genus Bombina; species Bombina bombina. The sequence continues at coordinate 642,421,025 of NC_069501.1, read as the reverse complement.
AGATCGCTATTTTTTTTTCATAATTATTTTCATTTCTGAATATTTATTAATATATTTTTTTCCTACCGTTCTCAAGCTGACTCCACCCATCTTGTACTTCCTATATTTCTGTGTGATGACATCACAAAGCACGTTCATGGGGCCCAAGTGTATTGCGCATGCGCAAATCGTCTATTCCTCATTCTACTGCACTTTTGTTGCATTGTTCTAAGAGTTTCATATCTCTTTATAAATGACTTAGACACTTACATCTAGTTATGGACAGCAACAGTTATGCGATGCGCTTCTATATTTCTGGGTCGCAGTCAAACCAGATGAAGTTTCTGGTTATTCGCTAAGAAATGTTTTGCGCATGCGCGAATCGGGAGCGCGCGCCTAACATACTCAGTCCTTAAAAAATAATTGCCGCATGCGCAGAGGAATAAATAGGAGGGTGACGTAGCTTCACGGTCGCCTAACGGCCAGAATTTCAATTGGTGAGTAAAAAAACGTGATCAGGAAATTAAAAACAAAACAAAAAAAAAACGGGTTGAATTATTCACAGCTAAAAATATACTTTCAATGTGGCTAAAACTTCATTTCCATAGAACTTTGTAAAAAACGATGAATGAAAGTCCTATTAATTTTGGACAAGCAATATTACTGAGAATCGCAAAACCACTGAGTTTACTTTCACTTTAATGATATAGAAAAACACATACATTGTTCTGCATTGGCAACACATTTTATCACAGTCCATCATATATTTACAAAACACTTTAGATGGTGGGTTAAACAACAAGTTAATAGACCACATAGGGGAGGTCATAGAGAGGCTTTACTTGCTAAAAGAGAAGCTTTCTGGATCTTTATTTTGCTTACCAGGAAACCAACTTTGCTTTAATACTGAGGGCTGATATAATTAATGGTTGGCTCCAAATTCCTCCTTTTTTTTGTTTATTCTTTCAATTAGGGAAATAACATGATATATGGGACAGTGAAATACCTATGTTGAAATACATATGATTGGACATTATATAAAGTTGTGTTATGATGTCAATGTACTTTTTAGGTAGATCAGATGCATTCTTTATATGAATGAATTTATATGATCACCTTTGTACTTGTATGATATAATGTTCATAACATCGTATTAGCTTGATGGATATCAGTGTGGATAAAAATCAATAATTTAGGTAGAAAAATCTAAAGATCTACATATAGTTTCTATTTAAGATATATTATAATCTAAAGGTTGTTCATCCTGAAATATAGATTAGTTTTAAATTATATAGCAAGATGCTGTATATTCATGGCTGTAAAGTTTTGTATTTTTTGTAAATTAATTCCATTAAACCCATTCACAATGTCACGCTCTCCCAGTGGTTTCTGTCAGATTATTGTGGAAAATTTTTCTTTCCAGTCCGTGGAAGAAAACACTGAACTAATCATGCTGCATATACTTTTACCGTGGAAGAAAACACGGAATTAATCATACTGCATATACTTTTACTTGATTTATTCATTACAATATTTGGTTTTATTTTCATACATCTACATTACTGTATATATGTAATGTAAATGTATGAAAATAAAACCAAATATTGTATTGAAAAAATCAAGTAAAAGTATATGCAGTATGATTAATTCCGTGTTTTCTTCCATGGTAAAAGTATATGCAGCATGATTAATTCAGTTTTTTCTTCCACAGACTGGAGCCCCCCTCTCTCTCCCCCTCCCTCTGTGGACCGGAGCTTATTGATTTATAACCCTGCCTGGATCTCTGCATTTACACAGTTAAGGAATGTTATGGAGTGATAAAGTTTAAACACTAAACGTTTTTACATACAAAAGGATGTTAATAAAATATTGAATTTCAGTAACGGATTTGCTGCATAAACTGCAGCACCAACTCTGCAAAATAGTGAGCGAGTGCTGCAGCTATTATTCCTCTATACATACATTATAGAGAAATATGCCGTGTGTGTGTCATGTAACTCTGCATTGAGCACGTGACTGCTGTGCCTCAGTGTAACGTACGTTACAATACGACACCATGCATTGGAGAAAAAAGCAACTACTTAGCATTCTTTTTCAAAACAATATTTTTCAACACTTTGGGGTAAGCTGAACAAATAAAACAGACAGCAGTGGTTAATTGACTTTAATTCATAATAATACATTAGTTTTAAGGATTTTTATCAGGTGTTAAGTGTCCCTTTACAGAAGCTCAATGAATAGAAGATTGTTTGGAGTGGAGAAGATCTGCACAAGGATCCAAGTGTGAGAAGGAAGGGTCAAGCATTAAAAATACAATAATAAATATAAAGTTATTGTTTTAGTTAAATAAAACTATTTGAATTGTTATTATTAAAGCAACAGTATACACCAATTTTCATAAAACTGCATGTAATAGATACTGCTATAATAGGGTGACCATATTACCGCTTTAAAAAGGGACACATATGAAAAATACATATTTTAGGGCTGTTTTCAGGGCTGTTCAAATAAATGCTTTGTATAAGAACTCTGCCATGTGTATTTTTCATATGTGTCCCTTTTTAAAGCGGCAATATGGTCAGCCTATACTATAAGGAAGACTATGCACAGATGCTGATCTAAAAATCAAGTATTAAACCTTTAAAAAACTTACAGGTGAAACTCGAAAAATTAGAATATCGTGCAAAAATTCATTTATTTCACTAATGCAACTTAAAAGGTAAAACTAATATATGAGATAGACTCATTACATGCAAAGCAAGATAGTTCATGCCGTGATTTGTCATAATTGTGATGATTATGGCTTACAGCTCATGAAAACCCCAAATCCACAATCTCAGAAAATTAGAATATTACATGCAATCAATAAAACAAGGATTGTTCATAGAACAATATCGGACTTGGTTTGGGCCCCTTTTGCAGCAATTACTGCCTCAATGCGGCGTGGCATGGAAGCTATCAGCCTGTGGCACTGTTGAGGTGTTATGAAAGGCCAGGATGCTTCAATAGCAGCCTTTAGCTCTTCTGCATTGTTCGGTCTCATGTCTCTCATCTTTCTCTTGGCAATGTCCCATAGATTCTCTATGGGGTTCAGGTCAGGCGAGTTGGCTGGCCAATCAAGCACAGTAATCCCACGGTCATTGAACCAGGTTTTGGTGCTTTTGGAAGTGTGGGCAGGTGCCAAGTCCTGCTGGAAAATGATGTCAGCATCCCATAGAGCTCATCTGTGGAAGGAAGCATGAAGTGCTCCAAAATCTCCTAGTAGACGGCTGCTTTGAACCTGGACTTAATGAAGCACAGTGGACCAACACCAGCAGATGACATGGCTCCCCAAATCAACACAGACTGTGGAAACTTCATACTGGACTTCAAGCATCTTGCAGTGTGTGCCTCTCCATTCTTCCTCCATACTCTGGGTCCTTGGTTTCCAAATGAGATGCAAAATTTGCTCTCATCAGAAAAGAGGACTTTGGACCACTGAGCAACAGACCAGGTCTGTTTTTCTTTAGCCCCAGGTAAGACGCTTCTGACGTTGTTTGTTGTTCAGGAGTGGCTTGACAAGAGGAATACGACATTTGAATCCCATTTCCAGGATCCGTCTGTGTGTGTGGTGGCTCTTGATGCACTGACTCCAGCCTCAGTCCACTCCTTGTGAAAGTCCCCAACACTTTTGAATGGCCTTTTCCTGACAATCCTCACCAGGCCGCGGTCATCCCTGCTGCTTGTGCACCTTTTTCTTCCACACTTTTCCCTTCCACATAACTTTCTATTAATGTGCTTTGATACAGCATTTTGGGAACATCCAACTTCTTTTACAATTACCTTTTGAGGCTTTCCCTCCTTATGGAGGGTGTCAATGATGGTTTTCTGCACAAATGTCAGGTCAGCAGTCTTTCCCATGATTGTGATTCCTACTGAACCAGACTGAGAGACCATTTAAAGGCTCAGGAACCCTTTGCAGGTGTTATGGCTTAATTAGCTGATTAGAGTGGGACACTTTGAGCCTAGAATATTGCACCTTTTCACAATATTCTAATTTTCTGAGATTGTGGATTTGGGGTTTTCATGAGCTGTAAGCCATAATCATCACAATTATGACAAATCACGGCTTGAACTATCTTGCTTTGCATGTAATGAGTCTATCTCATATATTAGTTTCACCTTTTAAGTTGCATTAGTGAAATAAATAAACTTTTGCACAATATTCTAATTTTTCGAGTTTCACCTGTAGATACTCTCAGTTTAGCACTGTTGATAAGTTAAGGCTGGGACAGTGAAAGGGGTTAAACAGGAATAGCAGACACCCCCCCCCCCCCTTCCCTGCATATGAAAAGACAGATTATACAAACAGGAGCCACAGGAATCTGTAGACATCAGTATACATCTAAAACTTTAGGGCTTGGTTAGGAGTTTAAAAATCAGCACAACTATACATTTTTCCGTAGACATGCTCAGATGGGCTATAGAATGGATAATCTACAAAACATTTATCCAAAGAAAAGTCTGATGTACAATGTCCCTTTAAGGTAATGGTTATTTTTCTTTAGTTAAATAAAACTATTTAAAGTGTTTGTTATTAAGGTAATCATTATTTTTCTCCTTCCAATAAAGTACAGCTAACAATTTGATCAAAAATAATATCAAATATGACTGAATAACCTATTAATCTGGAGATAGTTCACCTACCAATAATTTAATTCAATTCAATGATCTATCTCTGCATATTTAATGATATATAACCAAATCACTAATGATCTTTTATAAAATAATCTGAAAAGTTATTATTCAGAGGGATCGATTTATGAAGCAGCGGATGCAGCTTCCTACCCACTCCGATTCAGTTCCGCCTGAAGCGGAAGTTAAGAAGCAGTGGTCCTATGACCGCTGCTCCTTAACTCGTCCGCCACCTCTGAGGTGGCAGACAAGAATCGGCCCGATCGAATACGATCGGGTTGATTGACACCCCCTGCTAGCGGCCGATTGGCTGCAAATCTGCTGCGGACATAAAAACGCTACATCGTATCATGTCCGTCTGCACAAAATTAACGACCCCTAAAAATGAAAAACATGATTTAAATTGGTCTTACTGACTAGTGATTTAAATTGTGATTTAAATCAAATCCACCATTATGAATACAGTATATCTTTAAATTTTGTCTTTACTGTTCTGTTGTTTTCAAGTTTCTCACCTATAATTGTTCATCTGTGTTATTAAATTCTAGAGTGGAAAAGGAGACACAGGTCTATAATTAAGGCAGTTTAATAGCCGAAATGTGTAAGACTGTGTCTCCTATCATTGATGTTACTGCTGTACTGATTTATCTGATGACTTTTTATACATCAGCGTCCATATTTTTATTCATGTAGATTGATCTGAGTCTTCCAATGTCTACTAAATCCCATCCCTGTTGAATTCCTTTACAGTTAATGCATTATTTATGAAATAAACAGTTTGCCTTCTCAAAAATCTTGTAAAAAACCCTATTTTGTAATATCCTGTGTTACTAGTCCAGTCTCCTGCCTGTTGTGTTAAAGTGTTCCTAGCAACTAATCATGCTCACGTGTCAATCTGTTTTTTTTTTTTTTTTTTTTTTAATATTTGTTTTTATTGAGGCAAGGTTAGGCATACAAAGTATTAAGGCATTCCACAATTGCTGTTAAAGAAAACATGTTACAGAGCTCTTCATGCAAAAAATATAATATGAATACAGGCAATGTAGGCAAAATCAATTAGTAATACAACAGGATAACCAATGTACATAATGCCATATAAAGAAATAATATGAACATGCCCCTGAAAGTCTAAGCCTCCCCCCTCAGTCAAAGGGCCACTCTTGGACCCCTGATTAAGTAAAAATGTACGGTAATGGGAGGCTGTCTGCCAGAGAAAAGACCTCTCATGGATCTTATTATGTTTACCTCAGGTTTTAGATTTTATGTTTTTAATGCAAGAATTGAAAGTTTAAAATACTAGTAGTGCCACAACTGTAGATATAAAATGCTAAGACATAAAGATAATAGGCTCAAACATCTGCCATTCAAATAAGAGATAACTAAAATCAAAATCAAAACTAGGAGGTCCCTCTTACCATAAAAGAAAGGAGGAAAGGCAGTCTAATGGAGAGTTAGAGTAATGTAATTGCTCAGAAGGCATATAGAGGCCATTTTAAGTATATAATAATACATGAGATAGGGCTTACATGTTTAATCTGGAACTGAAATATGCTGGACTTAATATGCTATATTCTGTCCTTCAGGCAATGCTATAAATGAAACATAATTCAATAGATCACATATTAGCTGTGTGGCTAGGCGGAAGAGGATTATAGTAGTGCACAAATGCTAATACGGAGTTAGAAGTTTACTAAACTAAGTAGCGCACTAGAGAATACCGTAGGCCATACTGATAGTGTAAATACTAGTATTAATTTAGCTATATTTACTTGGAAATTGGCTGAAATTCCAACTGTGTGACAACCAATCAAACCAGGTGTTATACTAGCAGGTAGGCTAACCTAATCATGTCATTGGATCAAGCCGTGTATGTAAAAGCCCCTGCTAAGTTGTTTTGCTCTGTGGGTACGAGTAGCATTCACTAGTGATTCAATAAGCAAAACTAGTCAGTATCTTTAACCTACCCCCATAGGCACCAACACAGGTGCAGGACCAGCCTGCATGGAAAGTGTGACAGCATAAATAGAGACCGCAACGGTAACCTGCACGGCTATAGTGGTAAAATAAGGAATAACATTACAATTCAAATTCAAAAGCGACCACAATGAGTATTAAACTACAACAGTGTTAGTTAAGGCAGAACTAATTACACATATCATTAGGCTATAGGTTTAAAGCTTGTAGACATAAATCTATCACTTAAGAAGAAAAACATTATAAAAAGTTTTTAGTATAAGGTTAGTGTCCACTCATTCGTACACAGCAGCTAATATCTAGAAAGTTGGGCAATACGTCCGAGAAGGGAAATGACCAAGCACGCAGTCTGCTGGTAGTGGCAAAGTATATAACCTGTTCCATGGTATAACCCAGCAGGACGACCTCTATCTGCCCACGATCGCGGTAAACATTGGAAACAATAACACAGTACTTGAATCTAAGCAACCTCCTAGACCCGAATGCAGACTAATTTTGCTGCTGCGTCCAAGGTGGGTGAACCACCCAGATCCCACTTAGGGAACTGTAAGGCTGCGTGGATGGTCTTAAAAAACCTTGATACTGCTACAGGAAGGCACACGGCCTGCAGGTGTCCATCTCTGTGGTCAGTTTTTACCTCTGGGAGGTCTTGCATAGTATGGGTGGTGGTCTCTTGGTTCCCAGATGAGACTTGCTGGCTCATTTCAGATGCGGAATCGGTGGTTAGGGAGAAAGCCTTGTGGCCCACTACCTCAGATTTTGTGCACCTCCTCGGCCTCTCATCTCTGCAAAGTACAGTCTCTACATCTCGGCGGTTGAGGTCTTCCGCAGCAGTGCTAGTGTCAAGTAGTGAACGTCGGGGCCCCAATACGTCACCACCCTCAGGTTTCGCTCCGTGAGGCTTGAATTGGCTGGGGTGCTGAATGGAACCGGCACTGCTGCTTTGGAATGCTGTAACCAATGTGTCTTCCATAGCCTCATGATGCCTGGCAAGTAAACGGCTTAGCTCCTCGAAGAAATGCACAGGGATCTCCATCGTGGAAGCTCAGTAATAGGCGTTAGGCAGATGTAATGAGCATGACTGCGATGTGTATTTGCGTTGTCTACTCACAGTATATTCTAGCAGTGCCTTGCGGGGAATCACTGCCTTTTAACGGTAGGAGCACCGAGGTATCCCACCAGGGGGTGTTAGGTGGTAGGCTGCAACCTTTGTGTTACTCCGGCGTGCTGAATTTGATAGCAAGACCAAAAAATAATGGTATTCTGTGAGAGAGCTTGCTTCAGAGGTGAATCTTTGACCAAGCAAATCTCACAATGTAGTGTTAGGATGAAGATTTTAAATAGAATAATGCTGTAGTTTGAAGAGACTAACACTCTTGTGACCTGTCATGGCCGCCGCCCGGAAGTTCCCCCCATGTCAATCTGTTTTAATGCAAATCCTATATTTTACAAGGCCAAGTATGTTTGTCCGATGCAGTCATGTGCAGTAGAGACTGCAGCGCGAGACAAACATACTTGGCCATAACCCCTTAACATCATTAAGCCCTGGGCCTCTCTCTGCTGCAATCTCGCTAAAAGTAGCGAGATTGCACTATTTCTGCATGACCCACAAGTGGGGCAGTGCAGAAATAGATGGGCAGAGGTACCGATGCAGACAAGACACTCTGTGTCCCTCTCTTCATTGGGCAGTGGTGGTGCTGATCATTGGTGGCATGGGAGGGTTAAGAGGGAGGCGGGTGGGCAGCAACGTCGCTGGAGGGGGCGGGAGTGGGTGGGACCACTATGCTACAGAAAAAAATGTTTAGAGCGCTTGTGAGTGGGAAGGAGGGAGGGAAGGGAGAGGAGGCTCTCATTTTGGCCCGTGTACACAGGCTTTAAGACAAGTATTTTTATATTAGATTTCCACATTTTGTTTTTTAATAATTTTTATTGATTTTTATTAAACATTAACATATAAATAGTCACACAAAAACATTTAGGGCCAGATTACAAGTGGAGCGCTAAATATCGCTTTTCTGAAAGCGTTATTAGTACACTAATATGCTAATATGTGCTGTTATTTTAAGTTGACAGCAATGCTAACACGAGCTCACATTCGCATTGCTGGGAAACATTGCGCTCACGAGAGCGCCCTTCCATAGGCTCCTATGGGAGCCTCATTCTTAAGCCGTGAGACACGGCATGAGAACCACGCACAGCGAAGTGTAAATATATATGAGTATATACATATATATTTATGTGTTAATATGTAAGCAAATATGTAAGCATATACATATATATTTACTGGGAACACATAGTTTCCATAGACCGCAATGAATAGGCACTTTTCAGTGCCATTGCTTTTTCTAACACCCCACAGTTGACTATTTCCCCCGAAAAAAACTTCTTCTTTAAAAGAATAAATGCTACTTTTTAAGAAAAAAAAAAGAATGAAAACTAGCACTTGATTTTGAGGGCATTTGGGGCACATTTATAAAATTAACCATAAATCTGACTCTCACTTGCATTTGCGGGAGCGTAATAAATTAACACTCCACTTGTAATCTAGCGCTTAGTCTTCCCCAGGGACATTATACACCAAAATTAATATAGGCTATTTAAATAAAGCTTTAAGAATAGATAAAATGTGCAATTTACATGCATTACCTATTTTGCAGCTAAAAAATGGGAAAAACCATGCAGTTACTGCATTTGGCCAAATGGGACAAGCCCATGTACCACGCAAAGGTCTCTTCCACATACCTGGGTCCCTAATACAGCCGGTAACTGCGGTAACTAACTCTTCCGGTTTTGCTTTTTAATCCTAGCTGAGAGCTTGTGAGTGAGTACTGGACTTATGTGTGTTGTATTGTCTGATTTTGTAATTCTCCCTAAGGACTTGCACCCTGGCAGGCCCGGGGTTAACTGCCTGTGACTCTGTAAATAGAGGAGCTTTATGTGAGTACTATAGCAACCAAAGCTGGGCCTGTTTATAAGTCATGGAATGTGTACCTGGTCCAGTCTGGATGTGCATTGCTTTTTCCTGATTTTGCTTATGCCCAGGGTGATTACATAAGTCTGTGAACCCTGACCATCCTATTCCCAGTTTGTTTGATTATTAGCTTGCATTTGTATGCATGGCTGCAGTTGTGTGGCTGTATTAGGGACCCAGGTATGTGGAAGAGACCGTGGCGTGGTACCTGGGCTTGTCCCATTTGGCCAAATGCGGTAACTAACTCTTCCGGTTTTGCTTTTTAATCCTAGCTGAGAGCTTGTGAGTGAGTACTGGACTTTGTGTGTTATATATATACTGTATATTTGTCACTCTGAAGAGCCCAGCACTCTAAAACATATACAGCCACCGGGGTGCAATGCAATATCAAACAAAAATACAGCATCGCAATCTGGAAAGCACTCCACCGGATATTTCAAATAGCATTGTTTAATGTATAAATGTTTTTGGGGATCGCCCCATCCTCAGATATATATATATATATATAGTGTATATATATATATATATATATATATATATATATATATATATATACATACCCCCTGCTCTTTTTCTTGAGGCATGGAGGTATTCTGTGTGTGAAATCACTTATCTTGGCCCCCCTGGTAATACTTACCAGTGAGACTCTACCCCCTCTCCAGAGGGGCGTGGACAGAACTATCCACTCCCCTCATTTACCATAAAAGCTTCCAGTGGGAAACCATCCCTTTCTCCTCCTAGTTCTGTCCAGCCTGTTAGGTGGACAGGACTAGGAGTCTCTCTCCGTGCTTTCCTTTTGGGCTATGAAATTTTCCCGTCCTTGGATGGCTTACCTTGGCCGCATACTAGAGCTGGTGATCTTCCCAGCTGTCCAACACCATTTTTCCTGTGACTGCGCTCACTGTTGTGGCGATAGGCAGTTGAAAAACTTCCCTATGGTTTCCTTGTGGGTGCCGCCATGTTACTATGACGTATCACGTCTGAGGGCTGCCATTTTCGCACGCGCTAATCCATTTGAGCCTTGGGCGAGGTCTTTAACTTGCTGCATTCCTTTTTCTCTCCACATGAAGATTTCTGCACTCAGGTTAATGTGCTCGTTTATAGCACTTCAGCTTTTTGAAAAATGGATCGTTTTTAATAAGCTTCTAGGGCTTAATATATATGTATGCTATGTATATCCAGCATTATCATGGATTGTGAGAGTGATTAACCTCAGCTTCAGCCTTAACCCATTACAGCCCAGGAGGAATCAGCGGCAACTATAAGGTATGATTTTTTATCTATTTAATATTACATACTATTTATTTATGGCTGGTTCTGCCAACCTATGCCCACCTGTTCCCTGTGTGTTTACCCTTGTTGGTAAGAAAAGCAACTTTGTAAAGTGTGTATTGGACAGATTTATGGTGGAAGCTTTTCTGATTCACCTGATTTGCAAAATCTTGACTGTGCCTCTAATGGAGAAGATTTTGAATCTGACTTACCTATGGTGTTTGATACTGCAAATATTTCAGAGTTTATTAAAGGGATTAATACTTCCCTGGGCATTGAAGATGAACTGTCTCAAGTTTAATCTGATTGGTTTAGTTAAAATTTTGCACCAGACTAGTATTCTCTTGTTTCTGATGCATTAAAGTCTATCACCTAGATTACAAGTTTTGCGCTATAGAGGGTGCGAAACGAACACAACAAAAGTTGTGTTATTTCACCTTCCATAGCGATGCCATTATGAGTTTCTAAAAATCCGCCTTGTGTGTGCGATATGGTGGCGATGAGCTCCATACCGCACAAAATCTAAGGGCTGCTTTGACGTACTCATGCACACTTTCCCCATAGACATCAATGGGGAGAAGGCGTTAGAAAAAAACTAACACCTGAAACACAGAATGGCGAACGCCGTAACGCAACCCCATTGATGTCTATGGGGAAAAAAGTTACGTTTAAACCTAACACCCTAACATAAACCCTAAGTCTAAACACCCCTAATCTGCTGCCCCCGACATCGCCAACACCCAAATAAAGTTCTTAAACCCTAATCTGCTGCTCCCGACATTGCCTGCCACTAATAAAAGTTATTAACTCCTATACCGCCGCTCCCCGACATCATCGCCACTATGATAAAGTTATTAACCCCTATTTCCCCACACCCCAACATCGCCGACACTATAATAAAGCTATTAACCCCTATTCCGCCGCTCTCCGACACCACTGTCACCAAACTAAATAAAGTTAACCATTAAACCTCTGCCCTCCCACATCACCGCCACTAAATAAACCTATTAACCCCTAAACCGCCAGCCCCCCACATTGCAAAAAACTAAATTAAACTATTAACCCCTAAAGCTATAAACCCCCTAACTTTATATTAAAATTACAATAACCTAACAACTATTATACTAAAATTTAAAAAACTACCAATTAAATAAAGTAAATTACACCTTAAAAAAAAGTAACACTACTAAAAAATGTAAATCTAAAATTACAAAAAAATAAAAAATACTAAGTTACGAAAAATAACAAACACTAAATTACAAAAAATAACAAACAAAATTATCAAAAATAAAAACAATTACACCTAATCTAATAGCCCTATAAAAATAAAAAGCCCCCCCCCCCCAAATAAACTACCAATAACCCTTAAAAAGGCCTTTTGTAGGGCATTGCCCTAAAGAAATCATCTCTTTTACCCGAAAAAAAAAATACAAAGATCCCCCAACAGTAAAACCCACAACCCAATCAACCCCCAAAATAAAAAACCTAACTCAAACAAAAACCTAAGCTACCCATTGCCCTGAAAAGGGCATTTAGCTCTTTTAAAAAAGCCCAAACCCTAATCTAAAAAAAAAAAACGCCCAAAAAAAGGCTAGTGTTTTTTTATTTTGGGGGGCTTTTTTATTTTTATAGGGCTATTAGATTAGGTGTAATTGTTTTTATTTTGGATAATTTTGGTTGTTATTTTTTGTGATTTAGTGTTTGTTATTTTTTGTAATTTAGTATTTTTATTTTTTGTAATTTTAGATTTAATTTTTTTTTAGTAGTGTTAGTCTTTTTTAATGTGTAATTTAGTTTATTTAATTGGTAGTTTTTTTTTAATTTTAGTATAATAGTTGTTAGGTTAATTGTTAGTTTAAACTTAATTTTTTTTATTTCACAGGTAAGTTTTTATTTATTTTAAGATAGGGATATTGTAATTTTAATTTAAAGTTAGGGTTTTGTTAGGTTTAGTTGTTTGTGATGTTTGGGGCTGGCGGTTTAGGGGTTAATGGGTTTATTTAGTGGCGGTGATGTGGGATGCCAGAGGTTTAGGGGTTAATAACTTTATTTAGTTGTGGCAATGTCGGGGTGCGACAAATTAATATAGTTAATAACTAGTTAATAACTTTAATATAGTGTGTATAGTGGAGGACCCCGATTTAGGGGTTAATAGGGTAGTTTATGGGTGTTAGTGTACTTTGTAACATTTTAGTTATGAGTTTTGTGTAACAGTTTTGTTGCGCAAAGCTCATAACTACTGCTCTCAGATAGCGGAATGGATCGTGTCAGTAGTATAGGCTGGAACGCAAGCATTTTAGCCTCACCGCACGACCTGTAATACCGGCGCTATGGAAATACCACGCAAAAAACATCATTTTTTGAGTGCGGTATTGATGTTGCGTTACAGGCTAAAATGCTTGCGGTATTGCTATACCGAAAAGACTCGTAATGGCTGCGTTACAGTTTTTACTCTGAAATTGCCATTTTTTCAACATTAAAACTGTAACGCAAAACTCGTAATCTAGGTGTATGTGTTCAAATATTTTTGCAAGATCTGTAAAGCAGCTTGAGATATCTGAAAAAATATATAAGAATGTTTTCCATTTTTATGATGCTAGATCTTTTAAAGATGTAATTGATAAAAGAATGGAGCATAATTTGAAAGGAATTTATCTCCATCAGGAAGTCTTATTTCATTATAGGCAGAGCTATCTATCTACAGGCTGTATACTATTCATTGTGTGACAATATAAGCATGAGTATCTAACTGCAAGCTGTATACTATTCATGGTGTGATAATATAGGCAGAACTATCTATCTGCAAGCTGTATACTATTATCTGTGTGATAATATAAGCAGGACTGTCTAATGGCAAACTATTCATTGTGTGATAATATAAAGTTTTAAGCACAATTACAAACATGTAAAATGTATTTCATCTTCTTTTTTGGTGGTAACATTGTTTTCTTTTTTCATACGGCTAGATTTAGAGTTTTGTCGGTAACAACCCGCGTAGCTAACGCTGGCTTTTCCCCCCCCGCACCTTTTAAATACTGCTGGTATTTAGAGTTCACAGAAGGGCTGCGTTAGGCTCCAAAAAGGGAGCGTATAGCATATTTACCGCCATTGCAACTCTCAATACCAGTGGTGCTTACGGACGCAGCCAGCTTCAAAAACGTGCTCGTGCACGTTTCCCCCATAGAAAACAATGGGGCAGTTTGAGCTGAAAAAAAACCTAACACCTGCAAAAAAGCAGCGTTCAGCTCTTAACGCAGCACCATTGTTTCCTATGGGGAAACAGTTTCTAAGTCTGCACCTAACACTCTAACATGTATCCCGAGTCTAAACACCCCTAACCTTACACTTATTAACCCCTAATCTGCCGCCCCCGCTATCGCTGACCCCTACATATTTTTTTTAACCCCTAATCTGCCGCTCCGTACACCGCCGCAACCTACATTATACCTATGTACCCCTAATCTGCTGCCCCTAACACCGCCGACCCATATATTATATTTATTAACCCCTAATCTGCCCCCCACAACGTCGCCGCCAGCTACCTACAATAATTAACCCCTAATCTGCCGACCGGATCTCACCGCTACTATAATAAATGTATTAACCCCTAATCCGCCTCACTAACCCTATAATAAATAGTATTAACCCCTAATCTGCCCTCCCTAACATCGCTGACACCTAACTTCAAGTATTAACCCCTAATCGGCCGACCGGGCCTCACCGCTACTCTAATAAATGTATTAACCCCTAAAGCTAAGTCTAACCCTAACACCCCCCTAAGTTAAATATAATTTAAATCTAACAAAATAAATTAACTCTTATTATATAAATTATTCCTATTTAAAGCTAAATACTTACCTGTAAAATAAACCCTAATATAGCTACAATATAAATTATAATTATATTGCAGCTATTTTAGGATTAATATTTATTTTACAGGAAACTTTGTAATTATTTTAACCAGGTACAATAGCTATTAAATAGTTAATAACTATTTAATAGCTACCTAGTTAAAATAATTACAAAATTACCTGTAAAATAAATCCTAACCTAAGTTACAATTAAACCTAACACTACACTATCAATAAATTAATTAAATAAAATACCTACAATTATCTACAATTAAATATAACACTACACTATCAATAAATTAATTAAATAAAATACCTACAAATAAATACAAATAAATAAACTAACTAAAGTACAAAAAATAAAAAAAGCTAAGTTACAAAAAATAAAAAAATTAATTACAAACATAATAAAAATATTACAACAATTTTAAGCTAATTACACCTACTCTAAGCCCCCCAAAATAAAAAAATGCCCTACCCTATTCTAAAATTAAAATAGAAAAGCTCTTTTACCTTACCAGCCCTTAAAAGGGCCTTTTGCGGGGCATGCCCCAAAGAATTCAGCTCTTTTGCCTGTAAAAATAAACACAATACCCCCCAACATTACAACCCACCACCCACATACCCCTAATCTAACCCAAACCCCCTTAAATAAACCTAACACTAAGCCCCTGAAGATCTTCCTACCTTATCTTCACCACACCGGGTATCACCGATCCGTCCATGCTCCGAAATCTTCATCCAAGCCCAAGCGGGGGCTGGAGATCCATCATCCGGCTGAAGTCTTCTATCAAGCGGCAAGACGAAGTCCAGAAGAGGCTCCAAAGTCTTCATCCTATCCGGGCAGAAGAGGAGATCCGGACCGGCAACCATCTTCATCCAAGCGGCATCTTCTATCTTCATCCGATGACGAGCGGCTCCATCTTTAAGACCTCCGGCGCGGATCCATCCTCTTCTTCCGACGTCCTAAGTCCGAATGAAGGTTCCTTTAAATGACGTCATCCAAGATGGCGTCCCTCGAATTCCGATTGGCTGATAGGATTCTATCAGCCAATCGGAATTAAGGTAGGAAAAATCTGGTTGGCTGATGGAATCAGCCAATCAGATTCAAGTTCAATCCGATTGGCTGATCCAATCAGCCAATCAGATTGAGCTTGCATTTTATTGACTGATCGGAACAGCCAATAGAATGCGAGCTCAATCTGATTGGCTGATTCAATCAGCCAATCAGATTTTCCCTACCTTAATTCCGATTGGCTGATAGAATCCTATCAGCCAATCGGAATTCGAGGGACGCCATCTTGGATGACGTCATTTAAAGGAACCTTCATTCGGAATTAGGACGTCGGAAGAAGAGGATGGATCCGCGCCGGAGGTCTTCAAGATGGAGCCGCTCGTCATGGGATGAAGATAGAAGATGCCGCTTGGATGAAGATGGTTGCCGGTCCGGATTTCCTCTTCTGCCCGGATAGGATGAAGACTTTGGAGCCTCTTCTGGACTTCTTCTTGCCGCTTGATAGAAGACTTCAGCCGGATGATGGATCTCCAGCCCCCGCTTGGATGAAGATTTCGGAGCATGGACGGATCGGTGATACCCGGTGTGGTGAAGATAAGGTAGGAAGATCTTCAGGGGCTTAGTGTTAGGTTTATTTAAGGGGGGTTTGGGTTAGATTAGGGGTATGTGGGTGGTGGGTTGTAATGTTGGGGGGGTATTGTGTTTATTTTTACAGGCAAAAGAGCTGAATTATTTGGGACATGCCCCGCAAAAGGCCCTTTTAAGGGCTGGTAAGGTAAAAGAGCTTTTCTATTTTAATTTTAGAATAGGGTAGGGCATTTTTTTATTTTGGGGGGCTTTGTTATTTTATTAGGGGGCTTAGAGTAGGTGTAATTAGCTTAAAATTGTTGTAATATTTTTATTATGTTTGTAATTAATTTTTTTATTTTTTGTAACTTAGCTTTTTTATTTTTTGTACTTTAGTTAGTTTATTTAATTGTATTTATTTGTAGGTATTTCATGTAATTAATTTATTGATAGTGTAGTGTTAGGTTTAATTGTAACTTAGGTTAGGATTTATTTTACAGGTAATTTTGTAATTATTTTAACTAGGTAGCTATTAAATAGTTATTAACTATTTAATAGCTATTGTACCTGGTTAAAATAAATACAAAGTTGCCTGTAAAATAAATATAAATCCTAAAATAGCTACAATATAATTATAATTTATATTGTAGCTATATTAGGGTTTATTTTACAGGTAAGTATTTAGCTTTAAATAGGAATAATTTATTTAATAAGAGTTAATTTATTTCGTTAGATTTAAATTATATTTAACTTAGGGGGGTGTTAGTGTTAGGGTTAGACTTAGCTTTAGGGGTTAATACATTTATTATAGTAGCGGTGAGGTCCGGTCGGCAGATTAGGGGTTAATACTTGAAGTTAGGTGTCGGCGATGTTAGGGAGGGCAGATTAGGGGTTAATACTATTTATTATAGGGTTAGTGAGGCGGATTAGGGGTTAATAACTTTATTATAGTAGCGGTGAGGTCCGGTCGGCAGATTAGGGGTTAATATTTGTAGGTAAGGTAGCAGCGACGTTGGTGGCGGCAGATTAGGGGTTAATAAATATATTATAGGGGTCGGCGGTGTTAGGGGCAGCAGATTAGGGGTACATAGGGATAACGTAGGTTGCGGCGGTGTGCGGTCGGCAGATTAGGGGTTAAAAAATGTTATTAGAGTGGCGGCGATGTGGGGGGGCCTCGGTTTAGGGGTACATAGGTAGTTTATGGGTGTTAGTGTACTTTAGAGCACAGTAGTTAAGAGCTTTATGAACCGGCGTTAGCCCATAAAGCTCTTAACTCCTGACTTTTTTCTGCGGCTGGAGTTTTGTCGTTAGATTTCTAACGCTCACTAAATACCGGCGTTAGAAAGATCCCATTGAAAAGATAGGATACGCAAATGGCGTAGGGGGATCTGCGGTATGGAAAAGTCGCGGCTGCAAAGTGAGCGTTAGACCCTACAAGACTCTAAATACCAGCGGTAGCCCAAAACCAGCGTTAGGAGCCTCTAACGCTGGTTTTGACGGCTAACGCCAAACTCTAAATCTAGCCGTAATTATTTATTCTTACCTTTTTGTCTTTCTGTTTTAATGCTGAAGTTTTTTTCCTTGGCCTAATTTTTCACCCATGGCCCTTTTTAATCACCTGCCTTTAATTATCTTGGGAGCATTTAGGAGACACACCCTGATTGATTTTCTCCTGTTTGTACTTGATTTTTTTTTAAAAAAGTGATTTTTGAGTATGAAGCCTTTTTACTTTTCGAGTTTGTTATTTACATTTATGGGTTAGAATATATCATTTGCATTTATCTCTTTTTTTGTTTTGAGTTTTTAATATGCAGCAAAAGAAGGAAATATGATCCATCCAGGTAGATAAAAGCAAAAACATTTTTTAACCCCTTAATGACCAGACCATTTTTCTATTTTCTTACCCTTAAGGACAAGGGCTGTTTTTACATTTCTGTTTGTGTTTAGCTGTAATTTTCCTCTTACTCATTTAATGTACCCACACATATTATATACCATTTTTCTCGCCAATAAATGGACTTTTTAAAGATACCATTATTTTCATCATATCTTATAATTTACTATAATTTTTTTTATAAAATATGAGGAAAAAATTGAAAATCTTTTACCCCTAAAATCTGTTACACATCTACGACCACCAAAAAACACTCATGCTAAATAGTTTCTAAATTTTGTCCTGAGTTTAGAAATACCCAATGTTTACATGTTCTTTGCTTTTTTTTGCAAGTTATAGGGCAATAAATACAAGTAGTACTTTGCTATATCCAAACCACTTTTTTTCAAAATTAGCGCTAGTTACATTGGAACACTGATATCTGTCAGGAATCCCTGAATATCCCTTGACATGTATATATTTTTTTAGAAGACAACCCAAAGTATTGATTTAGGCCCATTTTGGTATATTTCATGCCACCATTTCACTGCCAAATGTGATCAAATAAAAAAAATCGTTCAGTTTTTCACAATTTTGTCACAAACTTTAGGTTTCAACTGAAATTATTTACAAACAACTTGTGCAATTATGGCACAAATGGTTGTAAATGCTTCTCTGGGATCCCCTTTGTTCAGAAATAGCAGACTTATATGGCTTTGGCATTGCTTTTTAGTAATTAGAAGGCCGCTAATTGCCGCTGTGCATCACATGTGTATTATGCCCAACAGTGAAGGGGTTAATTAGGGAGCTTGTAGGGACCTTGTAGGGTTAATTTTAGCTTTAGTGTAGTGTAGTAGACACCCCCAAGTATTGATCTAGGCCCATTTTGGTATATTTCATGCCACCATTTCACCACCAAATGCGAGCAAATAAAAAAAAAACTTTACATTTTTCACAATTTTAGGTTTCTCACTGAAATTATTTACAAACAGCTTGTGCAATTATGGCACAAGTTGTTGTAAATGCTTCTCTGGGATCCCCTTTGTTCAGAAATAGCAGACATATATGGCTTTGGCGTTGCTTTTTGGAAATTAGAAGACCACTAAGGAGTTAATTAGGTAGCTTGTGGAGAGCTTGCAGGGTTAATTTTAGCATTAGTGTAGAGATCAGCTTCTCACCTGACACATCCCATCCCCTGATCCCTCCCAAACAGCTCTCTTCCCTCCCCCACCCCACAATTGTCCCCGCCATCTTAACTACTGGCAGAAAGTCTGCCAGTACTAAAATAAAAGGTGTTTATTTTATTTATTTTCTTAAAAAAAATATTTATTGAGGTGATGAACCCCTGCCTTAGCCCCCAACCTCCCTGATCCCCCCCCCCAAACAGCTCTCTAACCCTCCCCCCCGCTACCTATTTGCCGCCATCTTGGGTACTGGCAGCTGTCCCCGCAGGCAACCTCCTGCACGCTCCCGGCACCCGGCGTGCACATTGCACTTACAGGAACCGGATGCCGGGTAGCAATGGGCCGCCCACCCCGCCTCCCTGCTAGAAAGCTCCCACCCACCAACGAACGGAACCATCGCAGAGAGGGCCCCAGAGTGGCTCTCTCTGCATCGGATGCTTGTAAAAGGGTATTGCAGGATGCCTCAATATCGAGGCATCACTGCAATACCCTAAGAGCTGCTGGAAGCGATCACAATCGCTTCCAGCATTCAATTAGACAAATGACGTACCAGGTACGTCCATTGTCACTAACTTGATAGTTTTTGCAGGACGTACCTGGTACGTCAGTTGTCATTAAGGGGTTAAACAAAGTTTAAAAACAAAAACATGGAGAGTCCATTACAAGGCAAATGAAGGTGCTGTGAACAGAAACGGCATTTACGTTTCAGCCGAAGCCATTATCACAGGCTATGTATTTTTTGATTCTTTTTTTTTTTAAATAAATTTTTATTAAATTTTGCATATAAATACAAAAACAAAATATCCACAGTACATATAATACTTTCTGTAAAGTTATAGCCTAAACACACAAGGATGTAATTCAGATATCCTATACAGAAATAATAAAAAAGGCATAAGAGTAAGAAAAAAGAAACAAAGAACAGGCTGTACTGTGAAGCCTTAAAAAGTAATAGCAATATGAACTGCTGACTAAATGTTTAGGGCTATTACCCCCATTAGCATACAATTATCCATATAATTTTAATAGGACGTATGTAAATAAATCAGAAATTTTTGGGGAGGCTGCAAAATGTTTTTTTAGAGGAGAAATCAAAGCGTACATGTGTAAGTGGAAACGTAAGAATAAACAAAGGGACTTTCAACTAGCTAATAGTCTCAAGAATACTTATAGGGCATATATATATATATATATAATTATTTATTTTTTTTAAAACAAGCTTTATTGTTTGAAAAACTTACAGTACAACCAGAACAAGTATTCTGCAATGAACATATCAACATTCAAAGTCTGGTTCAACAATGATCTTGACAATTTTCCTTGTCAAAGTTCTGAGTAGATACATAACAACAATGTACTGAAGTGTTAGCATCAAGCTAAGGGACTAAGTCCCACATATCTGAGCTTATTTTATGGAATTTTATAAAGTAAAACACATAAGTATTGGCATTGAGTGTTCAGAAGGAGATAGGGAAAATGAGGGATAGGGAGTGGGAAAAGGGGTAGAGGAAAGACTATGAAGGAAGAGAAAAAAAAAGGGGGGGGGAGAAGGGAGAGGGTGTCAGCTGCTGGATCAGTAATTAGTGTCTTAGAGGTAGACTTATTAGAAGTCTGCTGTGTGTGGAAGTAAATTTAGACGCCCTTTCCTTCCCATCTAAGCTGTATGAGTTCATGTGTTGCTATATTCCCCGTCTTATGGTAATGGTATCGTTCAAGTTGGAGAAGATCACAGACTCTAGACCTCCACTCCGTTAGGTTTGGAGTCTGTTGCGATTTCCAAAACTTGGGTATCAACCCCTTAGCTGCACTGAGCATCAAAAGCATGAGTTGTCGGTCCTCCCCTCCGGGTGTCCCGGGGAGGTCGTGATATAGCAAGTGACATGGGTTAGGTGTGAAGTTGATGTTCAGGATTCTGATAGGGCATATATTTTAACATCAAGTGAACAAAACTGGGATAAGTATATTGAGGCAAAGTCAGAAAGAGATATATTCTTAAAACAACAAACAGCTATTGGCGAATTGAGACAGAAAGCATTGTATGGGGGCTATTCAGGACATTAAGCTAAATATTTGGCTCAGGAAACTAAGAAAAGATCAAATAATAGGATCTTGGTGGTTAAATCAGGATCCCAGAGATTTACTAATAATTCAGATATTAAAAAAGATTTTTTCCAGTTCTGTCAGGAATTATATGCGGCAAGAGAGGTTCATTCTGAAAACAAAAACTTATTTTGGCAAAATATTAAAATTCCAAAGATACCTCTGGACCAATTAGCTGAACTTAACCAACCTATTTCTATTGAGGAAATTAAAGAAAGTATCAAGACCTATAAATTAAATAAAGCCCCAGGTCCTGATTTTCTCCCGCCCGAATTTTACAAAATGCTTCAAGATCAAATAAGCCGGTCTTGCACAAATTGTTTAATGAATACTACCAGCAAAAAAAAAGAATGCACCACCAATTTTGCAACTTCAAATATTACCCTGATTCTAAAAAAGAGCAAAGATCAAGAAAATCCCTCTTCCTATAGGCCGATATCACTACTTAATGTAGATTATAAATTGATAACATTTATTCTATCTAAGAGACTACAAAAATGTCTTGATCCATTAATCCATCATGATTAGGTAAGGTTTCATGACAGGCCGAAGTTTGATGAAAAACTTACGGAAAATTACAGTGCTGCTCGATTGGTTTTGGAATAAATTTAATCCTAAGAAATCACATCAAAGAAATGATCTAGCAATTCTTACAGTCGATGCTGAGAAGGCATTTGACTCGATGACTTTGGACCATCTGTTTACTTCTTTAGATAAATTTGGGTTTAGAGGAAAATTTCAACAATTTATCCATATTATTTATAAGAATCCCTTCTCTAATTATTAATGGTGAAACATCAGACAAATTTAGGTTAAACAGAGGTACCAGACAAGGATGTCCTCTCTTGCCTCTTCTTTTTAATTTATCATTAGAACCATTAGCGATACTGCTAAGACAGGAACTGAAAGGGATACATTCGCGGAAAAATATCCTGACTCTGCTACTGTATGCAGATGACTTACTTATTTTTCTCAGTAATACGGCTCAGAGTATTCCCCAATTAATTCACATTATAAACATCTACAGCTCCATCTCAGGATATAAAATGAATATTCTAAAATCAGAATTACTTTGGATCCTGAGAACCGCCTGCAGTATAGAAAGGCATCCTTTTAAGGAAGTAATTTTTTTAAAAATATTTAGGGATAATTCTCAGTGTGGACCCATCGCAGTGGTACGCGCTCAACTTTCCTGGCTTCTTTAAATATTGTAAAAAATAAAATAGAACAGTGTATGAACCTACCTCTTTCCTTCTCAGCACGAGTTATATTAATTAAAGCAGTACTATTCCCTAAATTACTATATTTGCTTCAAAATCTCCCGATCTTACTATCTAGAAAAGATATAAATATGTTCAATCGTCTATGCTACTATTTTATATGGCATGGTAAAAGACCACGAGTATCAATGTTGAAACTATCTATGGATAAAAGTGCGGCTGGGATGGCATTTCCAAATATCCGATATTATAATTGTGCCTTCCTGTTTAAATACGCGGTAGATTGGATTACTAAAAAAGAATATGTGACTACTTATGAAATAGAATCGGAGTTGGTCTCTCCATTTTCTCTAAACGCGATTTTACACTGTTCCCCACCTAAATTACCGTCCAATATTATTAATATGATATCATTTGGGAATATTATAAGAGCTTGGCATAGAACATGTTTAGAAGTAAATACTACACATTTATATCGAATTATTTAACTATCACTGGCAATCCGGAATTCTCACCCGGGCTAGGGCGATCAATCTTTTCAGGGTGGAATAATCAGGGGTTGGTACACCTTGTTCAGGTGCTTGAACCTTTAACTGAGCATACGAAATCCTTTCAGCAGATTAGTACGGAGTATGGAATTCCGAGATCTGACTTTTTTTTGCGTATCTTCAGTTGCGACATTATGTCCAAATGATTAAAACAAAACACGGTTCAGATTGGAACCTTGGAAATCTAGCAGATACCATTAAAGCTTATATGAGAGGAAATTTTTCAATTTCAAAGTTTTATGCCACCCTGATCCGTTATATGGGACAGCAATACATGAACGCCCTAGTAATTAAATGGAATAAATTGTTTCCAGAGGTAACTTCGGAGGATATTCAATTAAGCTTTTTATCAGCTAAGAAAACAAAAACTTCTAATGCATGTAATTAATCACAATTTAAATTAATACGATTTACATTACACCAAAAAAATGGCAAGTTGGTATCTAGAGAGGAATGTGTGTTCTAGGTGTAGTTCTGACAAGGTGGATCTGCTGCACTGTTTTTGGTGGTGTCCAAAAGTAAGACAGTTTTGGTCAAAAATCAATTTTTGGCTTAACCAAGCCTTGGATCTGCATTTATTATTAAAAAGTCAACAGATTGCTATCCTTATCAGACCTTATAAAAATTATAGGAACACACCCTTAATTAACACTGTAATCATGATTGGACGTATTCTGATATTAGAAAAATTGAAAGATAGTTCTGCTCCGAGTATTGCTGAGTTTTCTAAATGAATAGAGACACAGATAATAATAGAACAATATAATGAACCGGTTTGGAACAAAAAACAGATAGAATCTTTCTTTGCCAAATGGAGCAAGGCTATCCAAATGATGCCAATAGGATCGCAAACACAATTGGTCTATCCATTTAGGCAATCCATCTTTTTTCAATTAAATATTCTCAACGGCAATTTCCCTGCAATATGGGCTAGTTAGCCGGACAAATTATTATTATTTTTTTTTTTTTCTCTTTCTTCTTCTCCTCTTTTTTTCTTTCCTTTCCCCCACTTACCCCCCTTACTCGATTAGAGTTTAATAATCGGAGTATAATCATTGAATTATGGCTGGTCTCATTAGTTTTTTCTTTTTTTACATGAAATGAATGAATATTTTATTGTTAGTATGTATTGTTAAATCTGTAACAGAAAATGCTTGTTCAGAATATATTAGTTTGATTGAGAATTATAATTAATGTATAAATTTTAAGGATATTAGTCCAATGTGAAAGGTCTATAAAAATTGTTTAAGTCTCTGTATATGTCCATAAATTTCCTGGGACAGAGGGTTCGAATTTTGTTTGGTTGGAATTGTATTTTTTTATTTTGAACCATTGGTTTCTGGTACTTTGTATCTAGTATCGAACTGTCAAGAGAAAAAAATATTAATAAAAAGATTAAAAAAAAACATACAATTATCCAGAAAATACAATATAACAAAGAATGTACAGATAATGTAAGATGGTAAAAAATACAATAATCTGTCACAAATGGACTGAGAACCGATACTCTCCTTAAGGTTAGACCGCTGCCTTCTTACAGTCTCTCCTCAAGGACTGTGATATAAGATGAGATCGCAGTGGTAGATGGTGCAGGTCTTTGGAAATTTTAATCTCTCTGATGAATAAAGAGAGAAAGGCTTGACGTGTATGTAAAAGACAATTAATAAAGGTGCAGTATACTCACTCCATGAGCTGCATGGTATTCGCCTGCCTGAAGTATGTCACTTTGGTATCTGGTAGTGATGATCCAAAGGAATTCAATGAACTGGAAGTAAGGTAAAAACTCCAGTGAGAGATATATCAAGTAATCCAAAAACGACAGTGTGACAGCATAACTAATTTATTGTTTAAAACAACAGGGTAACAACAGCAACGTTTCGGGACTTCTGTACTTCTGTCCCTTTCTCAAGCTGATATACACACTGAATGATATCACCTTATATAGTTACAAACCACTAGGTGGCGCTAAAAACAATTACAAAAATTAACTCTTAATGAACATTCATTATTCAGATAGAAGCATCAAATCTAATATATATACATTTATAAATTTATATTTATACAGAACATCGAAATTTCATAATACTGATGACTTATTTACACGAAAAATACCTAATTTAATTTATTTGTATGATTTAAATAGAGGAAAAATAGAGGAAAAAATGACAACCATCAGAGTTTTAGTAAATGAGTTGAAACCATCTAGACTTCAATAAAGGATTTTTTTTTCTCTCCTCCTTTCTTAATACCTATTTCATCTTATATCTTTGTTAAACACCTGATTTTTAAAGACCTGATTTTTAAAGAAAAACTGATAAGTCCCAGTCTATATTCATGCCTTTAGGCTGCATAGTACCCAATTCATGAATCCAAAATGCCTCTCTTTGTTTAAGCATTAACTCTCTATCACCCCCTCTGCGCAATCTTGGGACATGATCAATAATTTGAAATCGGAGCTGATTAATTGCTGTTTTTTTTCCAAAAAATGGTGTGCAACAGGGGCTGTCAATTTTTTAAGTTCTATGCTCTATAATTCTGTCACGTACACATCTAGTAGGCTCTCCGACATAGCTCCGCCCACATGGGCATTTAATTAGATAGATAGCATATTGTGTATTACAAGTGTAGTGTCCCTTAATTTGCATTGCTAGTAGTAATATAACTTTGTGTGGTAGATTTATTAGAGCCTATATCTGCTTTTATCAAATGATCATGTAGATTTTTACTACGCTTATACGCTTGCATTACCAAATTTTGTAATTCTAGAATGTTAGGGTTACATTGGGAAAGAATACTCCAATGTTGTTTTATTATCCTTTGTATTTTAGGACTGAGGACATTATATTCAGAGATAAAAGCTATACGTTTACTTACATCAACCTTATCCCTTTTATTTTTAGTCTTAAATAGACTTTCTCTAGGGGTTGAAAGTACTGATGCTATTTCCTTATTTATCAAAGGTAAAGGATAGCCTCTCTCAATGAATTGTTGACCCATATCCTGCAATCTGTCATTTACCACGTTATGGTCTGATACAATTCGTCTGGTTCTTAACAATTGGCTCCTTGGAAGGGAAGCAATCAAGGCTGGTGAATGTGCACTATCGTAAAGTAACAAACTTTTACGGTCTGTACTCTTCCTGAATATGTCTTTATAGTGCAACCAGTCTTGATTACTTTAGTGTCAAGAAATTCAATTGACTCTTCATTCCATGTCAACTTGAATTTTATGTGGCAAGTGGCAGAATTTAAATCTTGAACAAATGCCAAAAGGGTTCCAACGTCGCCCAACCATACGCCAAAAATATCATCAATGTAGCGCCACCATGTGGCGCCACATTGAATAAACCATTTATTAGAAAAAACGAATTTTTCTTCGTATGTATTCATGAAAATATTGGCATAGTTTGGGGCGACGTTGGAACCCATTGCTGTTCCTTGGATCTGCAAAAAATAATTATCTTTAAAAAGAAAGTAGTTGCAATAAAGTATCATTTCCAATAATTGTAGCAAAAAATCTACCTGTAGCCTATTTAAATTATCATCATTGTTAAGCACTGACTCTATAGCGCCCAATCCACTAGAATGAGTTATAGAGGTATATAGGCTCTCTACATCTAAGCTATAGAGAATAAACTTACTGGAGGAAAAATTTAAAGTTTCCAATTTTAAAAGGAAATCACTAGTGTCTTTAATATATGATGTAGATTGTTCCACATATGGTCTAAATATGCGATCTAAAAAAATAGAAACTTGGGTCAGGACAGAGCCAGTGCTAGCAATGATCGGACGACCTGGAGGGGTATCAAGACTTTTATGTATCTTGGGAAGTATATACATAACAGGGGTCCTAGGGTGTTTGACAGTAAGGAATGTAACCAAATCTTTTTCAATCAAATTATTTTTAAGGGCTATAGTTAAAATTCTGTCAAATTCTCTCTGAATCAAAAATATAGGATTATTAGGTAATTTCTTGTAAACACTAGTATCGTCTAATTGTCTCCTTATTTCTTTAATATAATCTGTTTTTGTCATTACAACTAAAGCACCACCCTTATCAGCTCTTTTTAATATAATGTCTTGTTTAGATTTAATAGATTCCAAGGTCTCAAAATCTTTTTTTCAAAAATTAGTTTGAGTATTTTTTATTAAATTTTTACCTTGTCCCATATTAACACGTTGTCTCTTAGAACGCTCAGTTTCATTCTTTAATAGTTCAATATTGTGTTTAAAGGGACACCCAAGTCAAAAAACTTCATGATTCAGATACAGCATGCAATTTTAAACAACTTTCCAATTTGCTTCCATTAGCCAAATGTGCACAGTCTTTTAATATTTAGACTTTTTTAGTCACCAGTTCCTACTGAGCATGTGCAAGAGTTCACAGCATATACGTATATGCATTTGTGTTTGGCTGATGGCTGTCACATGATACAGGGGGAGTGGAAATAGACATAACTTTGCAATTTATTTAAAAAAAAAATCTACTACTCATTTGAAGTTCAGACTAAGTGCTATTGCATTGTCTTCTTATCATGCATTCGTTGATTATGCAAATCTACTGTATTGACTGGTCCTTTAACTAAATTTATATAAGTTTCTACACTATGATTTGATTGCCCCAGAATTTTCCATACACATCAAGCCTTTCTCTCTTTATTCTTCAGAGATTAAAATTTCCAAAGACCTGCGCCATCTACAACTGTGATCTCATCAATTATCCAGAAAACAAATTATTTTTTCTCTAGATCATGGGAGAGGGGGAGGGAAGGACGTGAGAGGGGGAGGATATGGAGGGAGAAAAAAAAAAGAGGGGGGGGGGGGGAGAATGTTTTATTGGCTTGTACCACTGAAAAGTCTTACATCAGGAATTTTGGATGGCAACTGTAAAAGTTCAAATCAATCACCGGGGTTTCCTCCTGGCATCTGGCTTTGTCTCCAAAGCTCCCAGCTCATACAATGAGTGTCAATTTTAGAATTGGCAGCGAATATGGGACTTTCCTTTGATTCTAAATGTAACATAATTGTCAGAACTTGGGACCACCCAGGGCCCTTGGGCTGTCGCCAAGATCTGGCTAGTGCCAACTTTATTTTTCGATTCTTGATCTGTTTTTCCTTTTGGATGGTCCAATATAATGCTTTCATAGCAGATATTCTGCAAATAAGATTATATCTCAGTTAATTAAAAAGTTTTGGTATTTTTGTAAGATGCTTGTACTCCAACATCTTAGGCTTTAGATCTCTTGGTTATGCAATCTTTTAAGTCTTGGTTCATACCCAATTTACTTAAGAGTTTTACAATTTCATCCTGGGTTCTTACTTTTGGATCCTTCTTAGTTTTATTTCTATCTGGTCTCTCATTAAAATATTTTTTTCCAGAGACTATTTAATTCAACACCAGTGATGTTTAGTTACTTTATGTGATACTGTCAAACCTTATTATTTTGAGAAGTCCAAAGAAGGATGGCAGCAAAATGTGGTATTCAATTATTTATTGAGCACAAAGACAGCAACGTTTCGGGAGCAAACCTCCCTTAATCATGCATGATTTCTGGATATTGTTTGGTCTTGGTGGTGGAGACCTGGTTGGCGTGCAGTGGTCTGATGTGCTGCACTGTCCTTGCTAATTTCCATACCTTATTATTTTATCATGATGGAATAATCTTGAGAACTGTTACCAATGTTGTCTCAAGACATTCTTTTTTCCTTCCTTCATTCGTGATAAGCAAGGGTATCAAATGAACTCATTTTTTAACCTCTTGGTTGTGATCTGTTTTAGGTTTTCAGCTACAAGACTTTATTCCTTTTGTAGCCATTTTTTCTTTGTTTTGTTACAAGGTCCTCATTTTGGGTAGACATTCGCAAGGTCAACCATCTTTATTTCGTTTATTCAAGTTATTTTGTGTTCAAACAAGTAATAGAATGAACAAATTACAGAGGGCGTATCATATTCTCTTCAGGTCAGGCTCCTTCTGGACCTACCATCTTTGGTTTGGCTGTACAAATGTTCTCTGGCTTACAAAAAAAAGGGAACTTTGTTTCTATTTTTAAAACTTGTTGTTTGCCTATCAGTTCCTGCTAGGTTTGGTTGGAAGGTTTTGTCTTCAGTTTCATCTTTATGGATTTTATGTTTTTAATTCCTTCTCACCCTTTCTTTTATTGCTGCTTTGTATTCTCTCACTGGTAAGTATTACTAGGGGGGCCAAGATAATTTGAAATTAACAACAAAATATAAGCAATTTCTATATCTTGGCCCATACCCTGGGTAATACTTACCAGGCTCCCTCCCTTTGCTTGGTTCACCTGTTTCGGCTGGACCTCACAAGGAGGAGGAAGGGGTGGCGTCCCACTGGAAGCTTTTATGGTAAATGAGGGGAGTGGATAGTTCTATCCACGCCCCTCTGTAGAGGGGGGTCTCATTGGTGAGTATTACCCAGGGTATGGGCCAAGATATAGAAATTACTTATATTTTGTTGCTAATTTCCAATTATTGGCAGGTGTGGAGGTTTACAATTGGGATTGTGTGTGCAAGTTACCAACCCTGGTGACATCAATGGAACAACACTGCAACTGCTGCAGCAAAAAAAGTATATATTGGAAGCAGAGGAAGTAGATATATGAGTAAATGGTGGGTTAAGATCCGAGGATGACCCAAAAAAAATGGAGAGGAATGGGAATACAGTTAGGTGATGGAGTAGGAAAAATAGGCAACAATCGAAGAGACAGAGGAGGGTATTCCTTGTCTGAGGAGCAATTCTGGATTACGCAAGGAGAAATGGATGGATAGTAGGAAGCAGAGAAGAAGCACAAGACGGAAGGTAAGGAAAAAGCTGTTTTGTGAATCCTTGTTTCTCTGTCTATCCTTCCTTGCTTCAGCTGTTTTCAGGGTCTATGGTAAGAAAGAAAAACAAATTAAATCTGCAGATTGATTAGGTTAAAGTCTTATTCCCCTTACTGCAATTTATTCCTTTGCTAGAGAGTCTTTGCAACCTATAATTAACCACCAATCAGCAAGTGCTACCCAGGTATTGAACCAAAAATGGGCCAGACCCTAATCTTACATTCCTGCTTTTCAAATAAAGATACCAAGAAAAGGAAGAAAATTGATAAAAGGAGTAAATTAGAAAGTTGCTGAAAACTGCATGCTCTATCTCAGTGGTCGCCAACCAGTGGTATATGGACCACTGGTAGTCCGCGAGTTGTTGGTGGCCCTTGACACCATCAAGCAGGAATTTATCTTCTCTGACGGTGTCACCACCTTCGCGCTGCAACTCCCTACAGTGCCTGGCTGGACATCAGTGAAAACCGATGGAGGAGGTGTTAAATTACTAGCTAGATTGTATTTTTAACTCCTCCCGCCCGGTGCGCTGCTGAGGAAGATGCTTCCATTCTAAAGCCAGCAGAGGTTAGCATAGTCTTGGCTTGAAATAGTGGAATTAAAGTATATAAAAAAGAAAATCTTAAAAAAAAAATTCTCTCACATTTCATTTATTTTCTTCCCTTTACCTGTCTCTTTGTAGTAGTTTTCCTAATTCCTTCAGATGAATTTACATCACTGTTTGTCTTCCTCCCCTCCATCTTATTTAAAAATAAAATATTAAATATGAATTATTTTTCATTGAAATAATTTTCCTGCGCACAAAGCCATTCCACCCGAATTCTAGAAATTGCCATCCAGCAGATCAGCCATATCCCACCAGTATTATAGTAATTGCCAGTAACATCAGTCGTGGTTAGCTCACATCCATATTGAGAGCTTTCTGATATAAACTTAATTTATGACTCCAATGTCTGTCCATGATCATAAGAAGTTTTGAATAATTCCTAACTGGGAAAGTAACTTGGAAGTCTTGTGGTCCTATTAAACATAATATTTTTTCCCACTTTCTGACTCTGTTTCCAGCTCAAAAGTTGGCACTCACCCTTCATCTGTCATTTGAAAGTATTCTCTCAGTCTTATTATTCAGAAACACCTAGATTACGAGTTGTGCATTGGTGTTTTAATGCTGATAAATGGTAATTGCAGAGTTAAAACTCACCGTAGTCATTACAAGTCTTGTTGGTATAGCTGTACCGCAAGCCTTTTAGCCTGTAACGCAACGTCAGTCCCGCACACGTAAAAATGACGTGTTTTTCATGGGACTTCCATAGCGCAGCAATTACGAGTTTTGCAGTGAGGCTAAAAAGCTTGCGTTACACCCTATAACGACAAAATCCGTACCGCCATCTGAGAGCAGTAGTTATGAGTTTTACGCAACAAAACTGTTACATAAAACTCATAACTAAAGTGTTACAAAGTACACTAACACACATAAACTACCTATTAACTTCTAAATCGAGGCCCTCCCGCATTGCAAACACTATATTAAAGTTATTAACTCCTAATCTGCTGCTCACGACATGGCCGCCACTAATAAAAATGTATTAACCCCTATTCTGCTGCTCCCCGACATCGTCACCACTATACTAAAGTTATTAAACCCTAAACCGCCGCCCTTCCGCATTTGCAAACACTATTTAAATATTATTAACCCCTAATCTGTTGTCCGCCCACATTGCCCCACAAAACTTAAGTTATTAAGCCCTACACCGCCGCCACAAACTTATTAACCTCTAAACCGCAAGCCCCCCACAATGAAATATACTAAATTAAACTATTAACCCCTAAACCAAAAGCCCCCTACATCGCAATAAACTAATTTAAACTAGTAACCCCTAAACCTAGCGCCCCCCTAACTTTATATTAAAATAACAATTTCCCTATCTTAAATTCAAATTTACCTGTCAAATTAAAAAAATAAGTTTACACTAACAATTAAACTAATAAAATTATTAAACTAAAATTAAACTAACTACCAATTAAATAAAACTAAAATACACATTCAAAAAATTCTAACACTACTCTAAAAATTACAAAGTATTTAATTACAAAAAATAAAAGACTAAATTACAAAAAATAAAAGACTAAATTACAAAAAATAAAAGACTAAATTACAAAAAATAACAAACACTAAATTACGAAAAATAACAAACGAAATTATAATATATATATTTTTATTAGTTATGCAGCACAACCACTGTCTGATTTGAATTTAGCCACCAATAGGCAAGCGCTACCCACATGCTGAACAAAAAATGGGCCAGATCCTAAGCTTACATTCCTGCTTTTTAAATACAGATACCACAAGAATTTGGGTTTCATATCCCTTTCACTAGCAATAGGATGGTATGTATCCTCGCCTGTGTGGCCAAAAATCCTAGCACCGGCCCTGGCTAATCAATACACAAATAAAATATGCAATTACACTTATTTTTCATATTTATTCTCTAGAAACAGCCAGCCAACCATTGGTACAGTCCTTTTCAGTGCCCTCATAACAAGAATTAATTGTAGGCAACACGTGCACATGCCCAGGGACAAAACTCTCGCGAGACAGCGGGATGTAAACAAAGACAGTGAAACCCGTGTGGTAGGAACTGGTGCTAAACCCCAGATCTGGGACAAAACTGCCCGTTCAGTTAGTGGCCTCCTGGACAGTTTTACACGACATACCCCAGTCTCACAACCCAGCACCTCAGGACCTACAAGCTGCCTGTGACAGAAAGACTCTACGTCACGCTTTTGACGGAATCCACCTCTTCTATCTTATAATTGGCTCTCTGTTCTTGATTGACACCGGCGCTGAAGAGCAGCGAGATCGGTGATTGGCCAGTTGCTGGTGTTCCGCTTTCCTTGTTGCTGTATGTGTGTAATTGCAAGTGGACTGTGTTAGAAAAACAGTGGGTGCAGCTTCTGGTGCCAACTGACAGGTAAGTGTGTCATGGAAGCACTAACTAGAGAATGGTGGCCATCGGTTATGGGTAACCGCAGCATAGATACTTGAGTCGCATAATTATAATGCTTATTATAAGGCACCCAAGAAAGAGCATTTCTATCCCTACATCCATATCATTCTTTAGCTACTGAGAACATAAGTAGTTGTGTGACTGTTGGCATTATTGTTTTTCTACTCTCTCACAAGACTGTGGATGACTGGTTTAGTGTAAGGTCTCATCTCTTTTATTTGAACAATTATACAACTAAGAAGTTTGTTGGTGCAGTGAGCAACAACTCTGGAAGTGTAACCCTTTGAACATAGTCTTTTTATTTATAATTTATAATTCAATATTTTATTTTAGTTTGCTGTATGTTTATAATTATTTCTAAAAAGAAACAAAGTGACTTGTGCCCACCAGGAGTGGGTAGCATCAAGATCATCCTGGAGCTTAGATAAGAGAAAATTGTCAACTTACTGTTTCAAGGTAGCATTATATGGAACAGTCAGAACTTTGTATCCATGTACTCGAGTACTAATGGCCTGTGCTTATGGTATTAGTAAAACTGTTGCAAAGTCTTCCTGCTAAGTATACAGTGCTGGACCAGCAAAACATTCCAGAATGTAACAATGCACCC
Organism: Bombina bombina; assembly: GCF_027579735.1. Lineage (NCBI taxonomy): Eukaryota > Metazoa > Chordata > Amphibia > Anura > Bombinatoridae > Bombina > Bombina bombina. The sequence goes on along the minus strand of NC_069501.1, from coordinate 642,387,345 downwards.
CATTCATATTTTGATAGCATCTTTAATGTTTGTTTTGTAAATCAGTTCATGAGTAGGGTGCTTTTTTTATTGAAGATTTCACTTGATAGCTGCATTTTGGCACAATATCTATCTATCATATTGGTCAGTGGCCTTTTTAATGCATTAATGCATGTATACTCACATATTATTAGAAAGATGTCCAAGGGATGAAATTGTACTTGAATTTTCCAGAAACTTTTCAGAACACTTTAGTAGACAAAAACAAATGCACAAAATAGGTTTTTCAGTAGAAGAAGAGGTAAGATCAAAATATGAGAATTCATAGTTTTGTAGGGTAGCAGTAAATGGAGAATATTCAGGAATGGCCTCTACAGCTCACCAAGGTAACAGCACTAGAAAACTTCCCCTGACCATAGATTTACTTTGCGTAGGTTAAGGGATATATATATATATATATATATATATATATATATATCAATGAACAAATTGGTAGCACTCACTGGTCCTTTTAATTATGTGCCTTTATTTGTGACATTTCGGGGACCGTATCCCCATCCTCAGTCTGAGGAAGGGGATACGGTCCCCAAAACGTCACAAATAAAGGCACATAATTAAAAGGACCAGTGAGTGCTACCAATTTGTTCATTGATATTCATCTTTTGCATGCACCCTGGCAAGCTGGCCTAAGAAGTGCGAGTGCTCTCCAGTTGTTTTTATATATATATATATTGCAGTTGTATGTGTTTGTGTATATATATATATATATATACACACACATACATACATACAAACACACACACCTTCACTATTTCAATGTGGAAGCCACATGAGTGCATAACTGTAATAACACAGCTTAAAGGGTTTTAGAACTAACAGGAATTTTACCACCATTGCAAAAAATGTATTCAAGGTAAACATTTTGCGTAACAGTTATCCTCTTGTTCAGGTTATAAAGCAAAAAGTTTCACATTGGGTGTATAATTCCTGTGAGATGTGAATCCCATTTTGGATATATATATATATATATATATATATATATATGGTAATAGGCAAATTATTATATATTAAATTAATAGAGAACTTGCAGTTCTGCAGGCATATAATAAAAAATAGATGCTCTAACATGATTTAAAGGGACATTAAACTTCTGTGCATGGCTACAACAGAATAGTAACTACTCACCATGGTATTGCATTCCATCCTGTTCCTGCAGCTCTTTACAAATAAGTTCTCCTGTTTTAATAGCTTAAAGGTGCCAGATGCTGAAGCTCCGCCTCTTTGTACCGAGGGCTGCCATCTTGGTGCTCAGGTACTCTCACAGCCTGTGTCATTAGCAGTGCACACTCAAAGATCAGTAATATTGCCTATTTTTTACAGCTGTATAATGTTCTATGATACAACATATCAGCTTTGCATTTTCTACACAGTTTTGGTTACACAAAATATATTTAAAAAGCACTCAACAGTAATATGGAGCAATGCAGCCACTGCAAAAATGTAAAGCTCCTGCTTTGTATCATGCTTTGTATCATACACCCTAACGTGAAGCTCATTATACAGCAATATTAGGCAATTTTACTGATCTGTGAGTTTGTACAGCTTATGTCACAGGCTGTTAGAATACCTGAGTTCTAAGATGGCAGCGCCAGTACAAAGAGGTGGAGCTTCAGTAACTGGCACTTTTAAGTTGTTAAAACAGAAGAACAGATTTGAAAAGAGCTGCAGGAACAGGATGAAATGCAATCACATGGTGAGTTGTAACCATTCTAGGGTAGTTGTGCCCAGCAGTTTAATGTCCCTTTAAAACAGGGCTCAAAAAACCTAGGTGTCAGGAAGACACTGGTGCCTTAAAATTAGGCCCTGGCTCCCTGGTTTACAGTCCCCAAGACATCTATGGGTGCTCCCCACTTCTCCTCACTGGTCCCCATCAGCTCAACCTAAATTTTAGCTCTGTTCAGACAGACCCTTTCTTGAAGTATAACTGAATAATAAAAACATATATATGTAATTATAATGGATATCATAGGGATGGCCAAAAGTTAGTTTATGGCTCCTAGATTTTGTATGGGCTGGCTCCTAGATTTTGAACAAATTTGTCAAGCCCTGCCCTTAACATTTCAGTCTTTTGTTGGTTTGTTATATTAGTTAAAGGGTTATGAAACCCATTTTCTTTCTTCACTTTTAAACACCTTTCCAATTTACTTATAGTATCAATGTTGCTTCATTCTTTTGGTATCCTTTGTAGAAGGATGAGAAATGCACTACTGGGAACAAGCTGAACACAATGGGTCAGTCAGTATCAATAGGCATATATGTGCAGCTACCAATCAGCAGCTCCCTCCTAGGCGGTCATTGTTGCTTTTCAAACCTGTCCTCAGGCCTCCCCAACAGGCCAGGTTTTCAGGATTACCTTGGATGAGAGCAGGTGAAATAACCATGTTTACTAATCATCTGATTATTTCAGCTCTGCTCCAGTCCAGTTCAGATATCCTCAAAATGTGGCCTGTTAAGGAGGCCTGAGGACAGGTTTGAAAACCAGTGCTCTAGACCATGGAGCCTGGGTCTAATTTTAAGGAGCCAGAGGTGGCTCCATGGAGCCTGGGTTTGTCTAAACTGGTTAAAGGAACATTGTAGTGGGAAAGTTACACTATTAGAGAATATCATTTTTGCACTGATCTCTGAAAAAATTCCACTTTGAGACTGCAAGCTCACAAACTTCACACAACTGGTGATTGGTGGGATTGTGTGAATGCTGCTGCCTATTGGCTCACTTTCTGTTTTCTGCATTGGACCAATTGTACTCTGCAGCTTCCGAGCTACACTTGATCTATGTGTTTAACCCCTGTTCAGCAGTGAGAAATGCAACTTCAATGTCCCTTTTAAAAGGGCAATCCGGTCAAAATGTAAATGCACATAGCTGAATTGTATATTTCAATAGAAACATATTTGCAATATACATGTATTGGCAAAAATGCTTCTAGTAACAGTTATCACTGTTTTAGTTTTTTACATTTTTCTCTGCATGTGAAGTATAGTTAGATATTCTCAGTGCACCAGCATTTTAAATACTGCAGCTGCTCAGAGCACCAATGAGGGTTGTATAATGTCAGCAATTAACAAATTAAGTAATTGCCAAATAGTACAAACACAGTAGGCTCTCTGAGCAAGTGAGCTGTGTTTAAAATGCTGGTGCACGGTGCATACTTAAATACACTTTTGAAACATCTATAGCTTTTATTAGAAGTATTTTTGCTAATGCATATATTTTACAAAAATGCGTTACTCAAAACTGAAATGCAACCGTGTGAATTCCAATTTTGTCTTGAATGTCCCTTTAAGGTATCATTAATTAACAAATATTTATACTATCAG
>NC_069501.1:641656491-641738991 GCF_027579735.1 Bombina bombina | reverse complement strand
CTCCTATGCAATTTTGTTCCTCATGTTATAAAAAGACATTGCAGTGTAAAGATTATTTTTTTTGGTGAGCCTAATGTCTCTCAGGATGATGCTGTTCAGGCAATGCCACAGCTGGCTCCTGTAACATCCCAAGCCTTTATGGCGTCACATGCAGTGCCCTGCGGTTTCTCTAAATCTCCTTCAGGAGTATATTTGCAAGCAGAAATTGCTGCGACCTTAGCTGTCATTCCCATGCTACAGGGAAAATGCAAGAGGAAAATTAGAGATGCAGATAGTAAGGTTTCTGCTCCAACTTCGGCTAACCAAGTTGCCCTCTCTCACAAATCTGATGAGGAAGATACGTCGGTCACCTCTGAGGGTGAAATCTCAGATTCAGACAGTATAATTCCTTGATCTGATGCTGAAGTAGTAACCTTCAGATTTAAGCTTGAACACCTTCACGTACTGTTAAAGGAGGTTTTGGCTACTTTAGACGACTCCGATACTCCTGTCGTTGTCAACCCTAAGAAATCAAGTAAACTTAATAATTACTTTGATGTTCCTTCCTCTTCTGAGGTGTTTCTGGTTCCTGACCGTGCTAAGGAGATTAATTTACAGGAATGGGAGAAGCCGGGGATACCTTTTTCCCCGTCTTCTATTTTTAAAAAGATGTTTCCTGTCACTGACTCGGTTAAAGAGTCATGGCACACTGCGCCTAAAGTAGAAGGGGCTATTTCTACTCTGGCTAAGAGAACTACTATCCCAATTGAGGATAGCTGCTCTTTTAAGGACCCAATAGACAAAAAGCTGGAGGCTTATTTGAAGAAGATATATGTTCATCAAGGTCTCCTATGGCAGCCTGCAGTGTGTATTGCCACTGTGACGAGCGTGGCATCTTTCTGGTTTGATGCTTTGTCTGATTCTCTTCAGGTAGAGACTTCCTTGGATGAGATTCAAGATAGGATTAATGGTCTTAAGTTAGCCAATTCTTTTATTTCTGATACTATCATTTAGGTTGTTAGGCTGGGAGCCAAGACTTCTGGCTTCGCGGTACTAGCTTGCAGGGAATTGTGGCTGAAATCGTGGGCAGCTGATGTTTCCTCTAAGGTCAAGCTTTTATTGATTCCTTGCAAGGGTAAGACCTTGTTTGGGCCTGGTCTGGAAGAAATAATTTCTGATATTATGGGTGTAAAAGGATCTTTTCTACCACAAGATAAGAAGAATAGACTTAAAGGACGTCAGAGTAATTTTCGTTCCTTTCGTAACTTCAGAGGAAAGTCTTCCACTTCTTCTAAGCAGGAACACCCCAAGTCTTCTTGGAGACCCAATCAGTCTTGGAACAAGGGGAAGCATTCAAAGAAACCTGCAGCTGAGTCTACATCAGCATGAATGGTTTGCCTCCGATCCGGGATCAGATCAAGTAGGGGGCAGACTTTCTCTTTTCTCTCAAGCATGGATACGAGATGTCCCAGATCCCTAGGGCTGTGGACTTAGTATCTCAGGGATACAGAATAGAATTCAACGTTTTTCGTCCCAGGTGCAGGTTTCTCCTCTCAAGATTATCTGCAGACCAGATAAAGAGAGAGGCGTTCTTGAAATGTGTTTAGGATCTTTCCTCCCTGGGAGTGATAGTTCCAGTTCCCGTAAAGGATAAAGAAAGGAGTGAACACAGCGCCAACAGAGGCCTAGGGGTCGATATACACACTAGTAATGGGAATAAGATATAATAATATATTTATTGACCAGATACAATAAAAGATACGATAAAATTAAAATTAAAATTTAGACATTAAAAATTGTGGAACAGGTACAGAAATCCTTGTTCCTTACAAGGAAGCAAGAAGGGGGGGTCCCATATGATGAGAACGGAAAACAAGTTCTATGTGATATACCAACTGGCAAGTGTTAATTAAAACAACTGGTAGAAAAAAAGCAAGTGTTAATTAAAACAACTGGTAGAAAAAAAACAGATAATTACTGGTGACGATGTCCCAGCAAAAGTGGAGAAAAAAGCTAAATACAAATGGTACTGAAAGAAGTCAGATGATGGTGATATAAACTAAAATATAATCTGAAATACAACCTAAAATAGATTAAAAGCAGCTGATTACTGGTGACGGTGTCCCAGTAAAGGGCTGAAAGTAATAGCTGGTTAATGCAATGCAAATGCAGCACAATAAAACAGCCTGCAGTTATGGATCCATATCTGAGGGATAGCCTAGGTTAACTGTGGTAAAGATGTGATAGTTAAGGGGTCTAAAAGCGGAGTCCGCTCCCAATAGATAACAAATAACAAATGTAGAGTGCCGTCGCACAATGTGAGCAAAGGTGTGATAAACAAGGGATTAAACAAACAAAAGTACAATAAAAAACAAACGTACAATGATGATCCAAACAGTATGGTCAACAGAGAATTAGGGAAAAAAGATATATATAATGAGTATATATCTAAGTGACAAATGGAAAAAATGTGAAAAAAGTTAAAAAAAAAAATAAAAATAAAAATTCAGTGATATGATTAACAGTGATATGATTAACAAATAAAGCAGAGTAAGCCACATACACACACACACACACACACACACACACACATATATATATATATATATATATATATATATATATATATATATATAAAATATATTTTTTTCTTCTTCTTTTTTAAACATTTTAATTTGACTGAAAATGAGCCCTGCTCCTGTCCAGGAATCCATTACTGTCATGGATTTCCTTATTCCTTTCTGTCCCTTTAATTTTTACCTGTGCTCACACCTAGCAAGGTTATTTAAAGCCTGGACACGCCTCCCTCCCTGCTTCAGTATTGTTTCCAGTTTAGCATACAGCTTCACAGATCTGCTGCAGGGATTTACCTCTCTCTGTTCAAGTCTAACTATCTGAAGGTATTTAAACCTTTTCTAATACGGAGCCTACTTGAGCAACTGAAAGAGACTTATATGCTAAGTCTGAACATTTCCTAATTTGGATTAACAAACACCGCTGCTGCATTATTTTCCTGCTTAATTGCCTCTGGCAGATCAAGTGTTTTCCAAACCGCAACTGCAGTCTCATCCGATATAAGTTGTGAACTTTATAACTTTGTACAGACGCTTAACTTACATTGGACCACACTCACAGGATACCTCCTCATACTCCTCTTCACACGCTTCAGGAGTAGCGTGATAAACTTCAGACTGAACTTTTGTGAGTAACGCTACAGCACAGCACTTAATACCTGCTCCACCCATCTGCCTGTCAGCTCTCACAAACAGCACAGCTATCAGCGTGTATCACACTTCAATTGACTAACAGCCTGCTGCATCTGTACTGACCTAACGCTCCTCCTGTGTGCTCATTGACTATCAGGAAAAGTGTATCCCATCCACGGTGCGTTTGGTTAACAACTGCTGTGCAACCTGATTCAGAAATACTGATCAGGAATTTAAATCAAATATTAACTTTCAACTGCCATACAGACAGATACATTGTAACTTCCTCATTGTATCTTAAAGTAAGGCATACAATCATATATTTTCCGCAGTTGAGATCCACAACCACAACCAGCGCGTTACATATCATCATTCCGATACTCCTGGTACAGTCATTCCAGCTGAGCAATTCATTACACTATCTCCTACTTATCCTGAAGTCCTTAAACTCCTACAACAGAAAGATACTTCCATTCCTAAGCTTAAACTCACACTGGGACAAGATGGTCTCTATTACCACCAAGGACGTCTTTATGTACCACCTTCCCTTCGAGACAATTTGTTAAAAGAACATCATGACTCACCGATGGCAGGACATCTTGGAATCCACAAAACCTATGATCTTCTTTCACGTACGTACTGGTGGCCTGCTATCAGAACATCTGTGCAAAGATATGTTCAATCTTGCCACATATGTACAGTTTCCAAGACTGAAAAAAGACCTCCTTTCGGATTACTCTTACCATTACAGATACCTGACCGACCGTGGCAAACCATAGAAATGGATTTCATCGTCGAACTTCCATTGTCACTTGGTGACAATACCATACTTGTTGTTGTTGATCATCTTACCAAGATGGCCCATTTCCTCCCATATCATAAGCTCCCAACTTCATCAGAACTTGCAGTCCTTTTCTTGAATAACATCGTCAAATTACACGGTCTCCCAGATTCCATTGTAACTGATAGAGGTAGTCAATTCACCTCTCGTTTCTGGAAAACATTATGTGACACTATGCAAGTAGAACTCCGATTCTCCTCCTCATTTCACCCCCAATCAAATGGCCAAACAGAGAGAATAAACCAATGGCTCGAACAGTATATTCGTTCTTATTGTTCCAACCACCAAGACCAGTGGGCTAATACCCTTGCTATGGCTGAATATGCATACAACAATTCTACAAGTTCCACTACTTCCAAGACACCATTTTTTGCGAATTATGCTTTTCACCCTTCCTTCCAACTTCACCCTCGGACAGATTCAAACTGTCCCAAGGTTGATGACCTCACTAAGGATCTCCAGGATCTTTTCATAGAACTCAAGAGGCATATAGCTGATGCTCAGGCTCATCAGAGACGTTACTATAACCTGCGAAGACGTCAACCACCTTCCTATAAAATAGGTGATCTGGTCTGGCTGTCGACCAAGAATATAAAACTGAAAACCCCCAGCAAGAAACTTAGTGCTGTCTTCATTGGTCCTTATCCTATCACAAAGATTGTGAACCAAAATGCTGTTACCTTGGATCTGCCTTCTACTTTTCGACTTCATCCCACCTTCCACGTCTCTTTGTTAAAACCTCATTGCGAAACTAGACAGGTGGCCAGCCAGATTCCTCCTCTCATCTTACAGGATTCGGACACGGAATACGAAGTTGATGCCATCCTGGACTCCCGTATTTACCGTGTAACTCTTCAATACTTAATCCGTTGGAAGGGATTCTCTGAGGAGAATGACTCTTGGGAACCTTCCTCGAATGTTCATGCTCCCAAATTGGTATCCATGTTTCACAGGAGGAATCCAGAACGACCTAGATTCGTAGCTGCGGGGCACCTACCCTGAGGTGGGGGGTATGTCATGTTATTCCTTTCTGTCCCTTTAATTTTTACCTGTGCTCACACCTAGCAAGGTTATTTAAAGCCTGGACACGCCTCCCTCCCTGCTTCAGTATTGTTTCCAGTTTAGCATACAGCTTCACAGACCTGCTGCAGGGATTTACCTCTCTCTGTTCAAGTCTAACTATCTGAAGGTATTTAAACCTTTTCTAATACGGAGCCTACTTGAGCAACTGAAAGAGACTTATATGCTAAGTCTGAACATTTCCTAATTTGGATTAACAAACACCGCTGCTGCATTATTTTCCTGCTTAATTGCCTCTGGCAGATCAAGTTTTTTCCAAACCGCAACTGCAGTCTCATCCGATATAAGTTGTGAACTTTATAACTTTGTACAGACGCTTAACTTACATTGGACCACACTCACAGGATACCTCCTCATACTCCTCTTCACACGCTTCAGGAGTAGCGTGATAAACTTCAGACTGAACTTTTGTGAGTAACGCTACAGCACAGCACTTAATACCTGCTCCACCCATCTGCCTGTCAGCTCTCACAAACAGCACAGCTATCAGCGTGTATCACACTTCAATTGACTAACAGCCTGCTGCATCTGTACTGACCTAACGCTCCTCCTGTGTGCTCAGTGACTATCAGGAAAAGTGTATCCCATCCACGGTGCGTTTGGTTAACAACTGCTGTGCAACCTGATTCAGAAATACTGATCAGGAATTTAAATCAAATATTAACTTTCAACTGCCATACAGACAGATACATTGTAACTTCCTCATTGTATCTTAAAGTAAGGCATACAATCATATATTTTCCGCAGTTGAGATCCACAACCACAACCAGCGCGTTACAATTACAGGAATATAGCAGTAAGGGTGGGGGGCTGCTCCTTTCAGAAATGCTGTGCCTTGATGATATAAAATACATTGTAGATGCAGTTAAGTTAACCCAGCAGCAGAGGGGACTGCAGTTTTATCCTTTTTGGGAGCCGTGGGGTTAACTGCATCTGCTATGTATTTAAGCCGTTTCTCAGAGAGCAGGGAATGGTGTGGGAGGTTCCATAATGTTTACATACCCTAAGTTTCAGACTGCAGACGTCCCTAGGGGGAAATATAAGTAAGTGGCTTTCTCTGCTCTTCATTCCTGCATGGGCTCTGCTTTTAGATTTCTAGATTGATCGGCTGCTTATAAGAACAGAAAGTGAAAGTAAAAGAGCGAATTTTACAAATGTGTGCTAAAAGCCACAGCGATCGATCAGTGGAGCTGGATTCAGAGAGCTGAAATGCGTAAGACCTGATCTATCGCCTTATTGTTTTACCCTTTTTGTGGATTGCTTTGCTTTTAGAGGAATCAAATAAAGACTTTTTTGATTTTACTACACTCACGGCTGGATTTCTTCATTTTCTCTTTGAGATATATATATATATATGTATGTGTATATATATATATATATATATATATATATATATATATATACAGGGAGTGCAGAATTATTAGGCAAATGAGTATTTTGACCACATCTCTTTATGCATGTTGTCTTACTCCAAGCTGTATAGGCTCGAAAGCCTACTACCAATTAAGCATATTAGGTGATGTGCATCTCTGTAATGAGAAGGGGTGTGGTCTAATGGCATCAACACCCTATATCAGGTGTGCATAATTATTAGGCAACTTCCTTTCCTTTGGCAAAATGGGTCAAAAGAAGGACTTGACAGGCTCAGAAAAGTCAAAAATAGTGAGATATCTTGCAGAGGGATGCAGCACTCTTAAAATTGCAAAGCTTCTGAAGCGTGATCATCGAACAATCAAGCGTTTCATTCAAAATAGTTAACAGGGTCGTAAGAAGGGTGTGGAAAAACCAAGGCACAAAATAACTCCCCATGAACTGAGAAAAGTCAAGCGTGCAGCTGCCAAGATGCCACTTGCCACCAGTTTGGCCATATTTCAGAGCTGCAACATCACTGGAGTGCCCAAAAGCACAAGGTGTGCAATACTCAGTGACATGGCCAAGGTAAGAAAGGCTGAAAGACGACCACCACTGAACAAGACACACAAGCTGAAACGTCAAGACTGGGCCAAGAAATATCTCAAGACTGATTTTTCTAAGGTTTTATGGATTGATGAAATGAGAGTGCGTCTTGATGGGCCAGATGGATGGGCCCGTGGCTGGATTGGTAAAGGGCAGAGAGCTCCAGTCCGACTCAGACGCCAGCAAGGTGGAGGTGGAGTACTGGTTTGGGCTGGTATCATCAAAGATGAGCTTGTGGGGCGTTTTCGGGTTGAGGATGGAGTCAAGCTCAACTCCCAGTCCTACTGCCAGTTTCTGGAAGACACCTTCTTCAAGCAGTGGTACAGGAAGAAGTCTGCATCCTTCAAGAAAAACATGATTTTCATGCAGGACAATGCTCCATCACACGCGTCCAAGTACTTCACAGCTTGGCTGGCAAGAAAGGGTATAAAAGAAGAAAATCTAATGACATGGCCTCCTTGTTCACCTGATCTGAACCCCATTGAGAACCTGTGATCCATCATCAAATGTGAGATTTACAAGGAGGGAAAACAGTACACCTCTCTGAACAGTGTCTGGGAGGCTGTGGTTGCTGCTGCACGCAATGTTGATGGTGAACAGATCAAAACACTGACAGAATCCATGGATGGCAGGCTTTTGAGTGATCTTGCAAAGAAAGGTGGCTATATTGGTCACTGATTAGTTTTTGTTTTGTTTTTGAATGTCAGAAATGTATATTTGTGAATGTTGAGATGTTATATTGGTTTCACTGGTAAAAATAAATAATTGAAATGGGTATATATTTGTTTTTTGTTAAGTTGCCTAATAATTATGCACAGTAATAGTCACCTGCACACACAGATATCCCCCTAAAATAGCTATAACTAAAAACAAACTAAAAACTACTTCCAAAACTATTCAGCTTTGATATTAATGAGTTTTTTGGGTGCATTGAGAACATGGTTGTTATTCAATAATAAAATGAATCCTCAAAAATACAACTGGCCTAATAATTCTGCACTCCCTGTATATATATGTGTGTATACATATTCTATTATATGGTTTTACATATCATGACATAATAACATTCATCTGGTCCTTAGCAGGTCTTAAAAATAGGTAAATACAACCTCAGATGAACAACAGCACATGACATATTGCAGTTATATTACAGTCATGATTTATTTAACAAAAATAAAGCCAAAATGGAGAATGTAGGAAAAACTAAGTACACCTTATGATTTAATAGCTTGTAGATGCATCTTTAGCAGCAATAACTTGAAGTGACCGTTTTCTGTATGACTTTATCAGTCTCTAACATCTTTGTGGAGGAATTTGGTCCACTCTTCTTTACAACGTTTCTTCAGTTCAATGAGGTTTTCGGGCTTTCATTTATGCACAGCTCTTTTAAGGTTGAGCCATAGCATTTCAATCAAGTTGATGTCTGGACTTTCACTGGGCCATTGTAACACCTTGATTCTTTTCTTTTTCATCCATTCTGTTGTAGATTTGCTGGTGCGCTTGGGATAATTTTTCTGTTGTATGACCTGGTTTCAGCCAAGCTTTAGCTGTCGGACAGATGGCCTCACATTTGACTCATGGTCGACTCAATGACTGCAAGGTGCCCAGGTCTTGTAGGTGCAAAACAAGCCCAAATCATCACCCCTCCACCACTGTGCTTGACAGATGAGGTGTTTGTGCTGATATGCTGTATTTGGTTTTAGCCAAACGTGGCACTAAGCATTATGGCCAACATCCCACTTTGGTCTCCTCTGTCCAAAGTGCATTGTTCCAGAAGTCTTGTGGTTTGTTCAGGTGCAACTTTGCAAACTTAAGCCGTGCTGCCATGTTCTTTTTAGATAGAAGAGGCTTTCTCCTGGCAACCCTTCCGTACAAACCATACTTGTTCAGTCTCTTTCTAATTGTACTGTCATGAACTTTAACATTTAACCTCTTACGGACCACAGCACTTTTCCATTTTCTGACTGATTGGGACCAAGGCTATTTTTATATTTCTGTGGTGTTTGTGTTTAGCTGTAATTTTCCTCTTACTAATTTACTGTACTCACACATATTATATACCGTTTTTCTCCCAATTAAATGGACTTTCTAAAGATACCATTATTTTCATCATATATTATAATTTACTATAAAAAAAAGAATATGAGGAAAAAATGGATAACAAACACACTTTTTCTAACTTTGACCCCCAAAATCTGTTACACATCTACAACCACCAAAAAACACCCATGCTAAATAGTTTCTAAAGTTTGTCCTGAGTTTAGAAATACCCAATGTTTACATGTTCTTCACTTTTTTGTAAGTTATAGGGCAATAAATACAAGTAGCACTTTGCTATTTCCAAACCACTTTTTTTCAAAATTAGCTCTAGTTACATTGGAACACTGATATCTGTCAGGAATCCCTGAATATCCCTTCACATGGATATATATTTTTGTTAGAAGACAACCCAAAGTATTGATCTAGGCCCATTTTGGTATATTTCATGCCACCATTTCACCGCCAAATGCGATCAAATAAAAAAAGTCGTTCACTTTTTCACAATTTTTTTCACAAACTTTAGGTTTCTCACTGAAATTATTTACAAACAGCTTGTGCAATTATGGCACAAATGGTTGTAAATGCTTCTCTGGGATCCCATTTGTTCAGAAATAGCAGACTTATATGGCTTTGGCGTTGCTTTTTGGTAATTAGAAGGCAGCTAAATGCCCTGCGCACTACACGTGTATTATGCCCAGCAGTGAAAGGGTTACTTAGGGAGCTTGTAGGGAGCTTGCAGGGTTAATTTTAGCTTTAGTGTAGAGATCAGCCTCCCATCTGAAACATCCCACCCCTGATCCCTCCCAAACATCTCTCTTCTCTCCCCCACCCCACAATTGTCCCTGCCATCTTAAGTACTGGCAGAAAGTCTTCCAGTACTAAAATAAAAGGTATCTCTTTATTTTTTTTTATTATTTTTTTTCAAAACTCCAACATATTCTGCTGTGTAGGATCCCCCCTTAGCCCCCAACCTCCCTGAACCCCCCCAAACAGCTTTCTAACCCTCCCCCTCTACCTTATTTGCGCCATCTTGGGTACTGGCAGCTGTCTGCCAGTACACAGTTTGCCATAAATAATGTTTTATTTTTATTTTTGTATCTTTTTTGTAGTGTAGTTGCCCCCCCCTAAATAGCCAACCCCCACCTCCTCCCAGATCACTTAGATAACCCCCTCCTCTCTCCCACCTTACCCTCAGCTACATATAAATGTCACATAGTGTAGCATTCCCACCCGCTCCGGTCCCCATGTATGCGCAACCCCGTGATTCCCCCCGTGCGCGTGCCCGCCCCTGTATGTGATCCCGCCCCTCTACGATGAACTTCGCCCATCGATGGCTGCCCACCCACCTCCCTGCAACGGCTCCCATCCACCAACGATCGTGGCCATCGATGTCCGATGCAGAGAGGGCCACAGAGTGTCTCTCTCTGCATTGGATGGCTAAATGTTATTGCAGGATGCTTCAATATCGAGGCATCACTGCAACAACATGAAAGCGGCTGGAAGCAATCAGGATCGCTTCCACCTCTTGAAAACACCAATGACGTACAGGGTATGTCCTTGGTCGTTAAGGTTGATTAGCAGCACCTGGCTGCTACTTAGCCTCTTAATTCCTATGGAAGCAGTAAGGGTGTACTTAGTTTTTCACACATGGCTTCTCCATTTTGGCTTTATTTTAGTTAAATAAATCATAACACTACGTAATATGTCATATGTTGTTGTTCATCTGAGGTTGTATTTACCTACTTTTAAGACCTGCTAGGGAGCAGATGATTGTTATTATGTCCTAACAGGGGCGAAACTACAGGGAGTGCAGAGGTCGCAGGTGCGACTGGGCCCCTGATTTTTTTATTTTATTTTTTTTATATAATTTTTTTTTTAAATAAAAAACGTTAACATGCCACTGCCTGCACTGATATCATGTGAATGTGGCATGACTACAGGGGTTAGTGTTTCTGTTATACCCATTGGTGTTTATGTGTGTGTGTATGTATGTGACTGTGTGTGTATTTATGCATGTATGTGTGTTTGTGTATGTTTGTGTAACCAGCAAATTACAGACCTTGTTACTACAGCATGGGGGCGGGGCAGGGGGTAAACAGTGTCACTATACAGTACCACTATATATAGTATGGGGGTGGACCATGTCACTGACTACTATGGTCACTTTATAAAGTACTGGGCGGGTAGGGTCAGGCCAGCCATCTCACCGGCAGATTACAGACTGTGTCACTAACTTAATATATTCAGTACTGGGGGGTAAATAGTTTCACTATATATATATATATATATATATATATATATATATATATATATATATATATATATACAGTAATAGGGGGTCAGACCATCTCACAGACTGTGGGCACAGGGTACCTCCTTTTGCAGACATGTAATCTGATTCACATTTTTTTCTGTATTAAATGTAAAAAAAAAAATATATATATATGTATTAAATTCACCTTTTTTTTGGAGGTGGAGGGGTGGTGGGGGGGGGGGGGGGCCCTTCTTAGATTCTTGCACCTGGGCCCTGTGGTTTCTAGTTACGCCTCTGTGTCCTAATACTTAAAACCATAGATTTCAAAGAGGGTGTACTTTCTTTTTTGCATGACTGTGTGTGTATATATATATATATATATATATATATATATATATATATGTTGCTAAGTTTGTAAACACATACCCTCAATACTTGGCAACTTGAAATAGATATTGGTTTAAATTAAGAAGCATGGAAACTGCTCATGTGATATGCAACATGGACTATTTGTTAGGGAACCTAGAACTGTAGCACTTCTATTCCAAATGATGACAATACTGTGATTTCTGGGACACCTGTGATGAAAGAGTTGATTATTTTTCATCTGCTGCCACCACTTGGTTAAATTCAAAGCCATATATTAAAATACCCCTTATTATAATTACTTGCACTGACAAAAGCACAAATGTTAAAAACACCCATTCATTTGCTTTTTTTCAATCATTCAATCTCATTTCCTTTAACAAATGATAGCTTACAATGTTTCTTTCCATTGCTTATGAATGCAGCACTTTATTTACATGAATCAATGAGAAGGTATGAATGTGCTTTTGAAGCAAGTCTGCTCTAGGGTTAATTAAATGAAGGTCCTCACTTGGATGTAATCGTCAACAATCACGCAGCAATTTCATGAAATAAAAACATAGTGCCAGCTATAGCCACAAATTGATGAGAAGAAAGTAATAAAATACTTGGCATGAGGCTCTTTTTGCTAGAAGAAATATTATCTCAACCATTGTGCTACCGGTTATAAACCAAAGTAAACTATTTTAGTTTGAGAACAGAACAAGTCAATAATATTTTCTAAATAGGACTTTTTAAAAATATATCTTTTTCAAAGCTTATTCCTTTTATCTCAAGTAAAGTAGCATATTGTGTTATTTCATGCTCCTTACTTGTAGTGGCAGTGCACAAGAATTCACTACGAATGGAGAGATCTCCAGGTAAGACAATATTTGTCAGTTCATTTGTTAAAGGGACATGAAGCCCACATATTTTCTTTCATGATTCAGATAGAACATGTGATTTTAAACAGCTTTCCAATTAACTTCTATTATCAAATTTTTATTTTTTTTGGTATCCTTTGTTGAAGGAGCAGCAATGCTCTACTGGTTTCTAACTGAACACATGGGTGAGCCGATGACAATTGGTATATATATATATATATATATATATATATATATATATGCAGCCACCAATCAGCAGCTAGAACCTAGGTTCTTTGCTGCGCCTGAACTTACCTAGATAAACCTTTCAGCAAAGGATAACAAGAGAAGGAAGCAAATTAAATAATAGAAGTTAAATGGAAAGTTATTTAAAATTGTATGGTCTATCTGAATCATGAAAGAAAAATGTTGGGTTAAATGTCCCTTTAAGCAAGCCGGCCTACAGCATGCACACACAAGACAAACCAACGCAACTAGTAGCAGCTGGGTGCCCCATGGCATATTAAAGTGACAGTCTAGTTAAAATGAAACTTTCAAATAGGGCATGCCATTTTAAACAACTTTCAATTTACCTTAATCATCACAGTTGCTTTGTTCTTTTGGTGTTCTTTGTTGAAAACTTAACCTAGGTAGGCTCATAACTAATTTCTAAGCCTTTGTATCTCAGTACAATTTTACAGTTTTTCACAGTTTTACAGTGCTAGTTCATGTGTGCCTTATATATAACATTGTTCTCCCTCCCTTGAAGTTATTTATGAGTCAGCACTGATTGGCTAAAATGCAAGTCTGCCACAAGAACAGAAATAAGTGCGCAGTCTGCAGAAGCTTAGATACAAGGTAATCACAGAGGTTAAAAGTATATTAATATTACTGTGTTGGTTGTGCAAAACTGTGAATGGGTAAAAAAGGGATTATCAATATTTTTAAGCAATACAATTTCTGGAATAGACAGTCCGTTTAAGGCAAGGGACTGATTAAGGGACTAGACAGCCAGGGGTCTTATTTGAGGTCTTATATGAAATGGGGTTTGGAGGCTTATCTGATGTGGATTTGAAGCTGACTTAGAAATTGCAGTGTTAGAGTTCTGACTTGGTGTTTGTTATTAAAACTAATTTAGAAGAAATTATGCTGGCACTTCCCCACATTGGTCATAAACAATTGCCACCCCCTGTGTGCAGCATAGGACACTTGAAATAGACACATTTGCTGGATATACATTATATGGAACTCATACATATTATACAATATTGGATATAAAAAATTTTTTACAAATGACAATACTAAAGTTTTTTTTTCTACTAAGAAAACTAAGTAATACTAAGTCTTTATTAAGAACACCTTTTCTTAGTTTAAAACTGCTGAGCAGTGCTTTCAACTTCACTTAGAAGTATAGTTGCAATATTCTTCCATTGTTAAAACGGCTTGTGATAAGTCATCTCAAGTGTTCTGATGCAGTAGGCCAACTATAGTTCAACAAGTTTTTACAGCACTGGTTTTCAAACCTGTCTCGCTAACAGCCTAACAGGCCACATTTTAAGGATATTTGAGCACACGTGAAATAATCAGTTGTTTAGTAAATATGGTTATTTTACCTGCTCTCGTTTAAGGTAATCCTGAAAATCTTGCCTGTTGAGGAAAGGTTTGAAAACCAGTGTCTTACAGTTACTGCATATACAACCTCAATGATCCTTGGAATAAGCAGTAATGTGGAAAAGTCTAGCTATCTCTCATACTAAGTGTAAGAATATAGAAGAAATTAAAATAATAATAGCAATGGTAAAATGTTACCTTTGGGGTATATTTTTCCTACTGACTAATAAATAAAAAATATATATATGGGGCGGAGCCTACAGCTATTGCCGAAGGACTGGTTTCTGAGGAGCTACTGATTCTAAATGGGCATTTAGGGGTTATTTCTCCTCAAAATCTGTTTACTATAGCAGGGTTTTTAGCTGAGGTGCCCTAGGAGACCCCAGGGGAGTTTGAGAGTACAGGGGACCTTCCAATGCTCTTCAGCTTAACTTCATGGGGACTGACCGCGAGGCAGAGAGGCCTGCTCTGTGAATCTGTTCACCCTTGCTATCCCGGCTGCCACAGGTATTCCCCCACGGGATTTAGAAGATTCTGCATACCTAAATGTACAACTGCAATTGCATGAATGAGGCAAACAAAACAAGACTGTAGCTTTCTTTTCTTCCTACTCGTTGAGATTAACTTGGGACATTGTCAAGCTGCTGCAATGGAGCTCAGATCAAATATTGCAGCAAATATGCAGCAGCTTGAAAACGCAACATGCATCATTAATTTTATTGAAATTCAAAGAAATACAATGCATAGATTTTTTTTTATTAGAGGGGCCAACAGTTGTGAACATTAATGGAACTGGGGAAGTTGTAGACACACTTAATTTTTTTTGCCCCTTGAGCCCTCGTCGCAATTTCCACAAATAGTTTTCCCGGCTGCTTTTGCTTGTTTGTACTTTGCTCCTCCCCTGCCCAATTCCACTATGAATGTTGTGGGCGTGCCGTAGGGCTTGCAAAGTTGTGCTGCTAGCCTAAACCTGCCTGCCTATCTGTGCTCACTGCTCAATGACGTGTGGAGCAGTGGAGTCACTCACTGCTGTGCAGTCTCTCTAAACGGTAACCGGGAAATCATGAGGGGGATGCCTGGCACCTTACCGCATGACTGTCTGACACTGTCTCTTGTGAAGGAGCCACGTATGATGCCCACCAGACCTGTATGGTTATGGTACACTAAGTGCACACTGAAGAGGTTGGAGGGGAGGGTGGGCAGAGTGCAGAGGTGATTGGCCATAAGAAGCGGTAAGCACGTGGTCCGGGGCTGTGCACTGACAGACTTGGAACAGAGTCAGAGAGCAGAATTTTTATAGTTTGCGCGCCTAAACCTTTTCTTTAGTGATTTATTTTTAGAGTGCACTGTTTATCTTTCATTTGATGCTCTGCTGAGCCAGGGAGCAGCTCTAGGCATGAGCTTTATAATTAATGCAGTATAGTTTACATATTTTGTATGTGTGTGTTTCTGAGTTTTTGTGTGTGTGTGTTTCTGAGTTTTTGTGTGTGTGTGTGTGTGTGTCTGAGTGTCTGCTTTCTGTCCATTGGAGAAGTTTGCCTTTTCTATGAAATCCTTTTCTTGCAGTGGGGGGGAGGTGACACCATAACTTACTGCACCGTGTGACACCAACCCTAGTGACGCCACTGACATGAATGTTATTGGAGGATCCATTTAGCAAATTGTGACGATTCATTAATTATTGCATCTCTGTCAGCTTTACTGTTAAACACGCTTGGGATTGTAATTTACCCTGTCCGTCTGTACCGGATTCTCAAGTGACAGCTAGTGGAGATGAGAAAGAGGCTTCTGCACTTTGCCTTGAGGGGGTGATTACAGATACTACCTCTGGAGAAGCAGTTTGCCTCATTGTCCCTGATAACAGATCTATGAAAAGACAGATTTTAATTCTTGTACTTGGGCCCAGTCGTTAGCTAGAAATCTTAGATAAGGTGTTCCTCAGAAACCTAGCCTGTCATTTTGCATCTTAATACCCAGATCCTTATTATTGACAGTGAAGAGAGGATATACTCTAGGCGAGTCTCTACATATATTCACCTCCCTAACACCTTCTTAAGGGATATTACTTTCTATAATACAAGACAAGGCTCTTTCTTACAGTATTTAACTATCGTGGTAGAAATCCTGGACTCAAAAATGATTGCCAATCCCTGGGTTTCGTCTCCTCTTTTCTTATTGACCAAGGGACAGTATGGCCTGAGAACCAGCGTGTGTTAAATATTATTTCTCTTGTAAGGTGTATCCAGTCCACGGATCATCCATTACTTGTGGGATATTCTCCTTCCCAACAGGAAGTTGCAAGAGGATCACCCACAGCAGAGCTGCTATATAGCTCCTCCCCTAACTGCCATATCCAGTCATTCTCTTGCAAGCTCTCAACATAGCTGGAGGTAGTAAGAGGAAAGTGGTGTAATATAGTTAGTTTTTTCTTCAATCAAAAGTTTATTGTTTTTAAATGGTACCGGAGTTGTACTATTTTATCTCAGGCAGCATTTAGAAGAAGAATCTGCCTGCATTTTTCTATGATCTTAGCAGAAGTAACTAAGATCCACTGCTGTTCTCACATATGTCTGAGGAGTGAGGTAACTTCAGAGGGAGAATGGCGTGCAGGTTATCCTGCAATAAGGTATGTGCAGTTTAAGTTTTTCTAGGGATGGAATTTGCTAGAAAAAAGCTGCTGATACCGGATTAATGTAAGTTAAGCCTAAATACAGTTATTCAATAGCGACTAGTATCAGGCTTGCTATCAGAGGTATATACTCTGATTAATGTGCAATATAAAACGTTTGCTGGCATGTTTAATCATTTTTATATATGCTTTGGTGATAAAACTTATTGGGGCCTAGTTTTTTCCACATGGCTGGCTTGATATTTGCCTAGAAACAGTTTCATGAGGCTTTCCACTGTTGTAATATGAGTGGGAGGGGCCTAGTTAAAATTACAGACAGAGACATTCAGCTTCCCTCAGCAGTCCCCTGCATGCTTTAGGACATCTCTGAAGGGCTCAAAAGGCTTCAAAAGTCATATATTGAGGAAGGTAAAGCCACAGTGAAGCTGTGGCAGTTGTTGTGACTGTTTAAAAACAAACAAACAAACAAAAAACAAACGTTTTTTTCAATTTGTTAATCCGTTTTTTTGTATTAAGGGGTTAATCATCCATTTGCAAGTGGGTGCAATGCTCTGCTAACTTGTTACATACACTGTAAACATTTTGTTAGTTTAACTGCCTTTTTTCACTGTTATTTCAAATTTTAGCAAAATTTGTTTCCCTTAAAGGCACAGTAACGTTTTTTATATTGCTTGTTTAACTTGATGTAAAGTGTCTTCCAAGCTTGCTAGTCTCATTGCTAGTCTGTATAAACATGTCTGACATAGAGGAAACTCCTTGTTCATTATGTTTAAAAGCCATGGTGGAACCCCATATGAGAATATGTACTAAATGTATTGATTTCACTTTAAACAATAAAGATCAGCTTTTATCTTTAAAAAATTTATCACCAGAGGATTCTGGCGAGGGGGAAGTTATGCCGACTAACTCTCCCCACGTGTCAGACCCTTTGACTCACGCTCAAGGGACTCATGCTAAAATGGCGCCAATTACATCAAAGACGCCCATAGCGATTACTTAGCAGGACATGGCGGCAATCATGGATAATACCCTGTCAGCGGTATTAGCCAGACTGCCTGAATTCAGAGGAAAGCGCGATAGCTCTGGGGTTAGACGTAGTACAGAGCGTGCAGATGCCTTAAGGCCCATGTCTGATACTGCGTCACAATATGCAGAAGCTGAGGAAGGAGAGCTTCAGTCTGTGGGTGACATTTCTGATTCGGGGAAACCTGATTCAGATATTTCTACTTTTAAATTTAAGCTTGAGAACCTCCGTGTATTGCTTGGGGAGGTGTTAGCTGCTCTGAATGACTGTGACACAATTGCAGTACCAGAGAAATTGTGTAGACTGGATAAATGCAAATACTATGCAGTGCCGGTGTGTACTGATGTTTTTCCAATACCTAAAAGGTTTACAGAAATTATTAATAAGGAGTGGGATAGACCCGGTGTGCCGTTTCCCCCCCCCCCTCCTATTTTTAGAAAAATGTTTCCAATAGACGCCACCACACGGGACTTATGGCAGACGGTCCCTAAGGTGGAGGGAGCAGTTTCTACTTTATCAAAGCGTACCACTATCCCTGTCGAGGACAGTTGTGCTTTTTCAGATCCAATGGATAAAAAATTAGAAGGTTACCTTAAGAAAATGTTTATTCAACAAGGTTTTATCCTGCAGCCCCTTGCATGCATTGCGCCTGTCACTGCTGCTGCGGCGTTCTCGTTTGAGTCTCTGGAAGAGGCCTTTCAGACAGCTACTCCATTGACTGAAATACTTGACAAGCTTAGAACACTTAAGCTAGCTAATTCTTTTGTTTCTGATGCCATTGTTCATTTGACTAAACTAATGGCTAAGAATTCTGGATTCGCCTTCCAGGCGCGTAGGACGCTATGGCTTAAATCTTGGTCAGCTAACGTGACTTCAAAGTCTAAATTACTTAAAGGGACAGTTCACCCAAAAACTTTCTCCCCTTTAAATTATTCCCAATGATCCTTTTTACCTGCTAGAGTGTATTAAATTGGTTGCAAGTAGCTCCTTTACACATATTTCAGCATTTGAAATAGCTGATTTAGCTTGTGGTTTCCCAACCTATACTGAAAGTTTTGATACTGGCGTATACGCTATTGAACAGCCTAAGTAAACACAGCCATCAGAAAAGATTACACCCTCAGTGGGGGGCATGATAGTTAAGTAATGATAACTTTCCATTGTTCTCTCTATGTATTGAGTTTTGGTGTTCCAGACAAATATAAGATAAGGAAGCAAGTCTGTGTACATAAAAGTGATAACATAATGAGATCTGATAATACCTGAAGCTCAACCCATTGTAATAGGCTGTGGATTCAAAGCACAGAACCAGCTACTTCAGTTACACAAATAAACCCGAAAATGCAATTTCTCAAATATTTTATACTCTGCAGTTGGTATAACAAGTCATTTAAAATACATTTATGGAAAAACAATTTTACAGTGTACTGTCCCTTTAACATTCCCTTCAAGGGGCAGACCCTATTCGGGCCTGGTTTGAAGGAAATTATTGCTGACATTACTGGAGGTAAGGGTCATACCCTTCCTCAGGACAGGGCCAAATCAAAGGCCAAACAGTCTAATTTTCGTGCATTTCGAAACTTCAAGGCAGGTGCAGCATCAACTTCCTCTGCTACAAAACAAGAGGGAACTTTTGCTCAATCCAAGCCGGGCTGGAAACCTAACCAGTCCTGGAACAAAGGAAAGCAGGCCAGAAAGCCTGCTGCTGCCTCTAAGACAGCATGAAGGAACGGCCCCCTATCCGGTAACGGATCTAGTAGGGGGCAGACTTTCTCTCTTTGCCCAGGCATGGGCAAGAGATGTTCAGGATCCCTGGGCGTTGGAGATCATATCTCAGGGATATCTTCTGGACTTCAAAGCTTCCCCTCCTCAAGGGAGATTTCATCTTTCGAGATTATCTGTAAACCAGATAAAGAAAGAGGCATTCTTACACTGTGTGCAAGACCTAGTTATGGGAGTGATCTGTCCAGTTCCACTGACGGAACAGGGACAGGGTTTTTATTCAAATCTGTTTGTGGTTCCCAAAAAAGAGGGAACCTTCAGAACCATTTTGGATCTAAAGATCTTAAACAAATTCCTCAGAGTTCCATCGTTCAAAATGGAAACTATTCGGACCACCCTACCTATGATCCAGGAGGGTCAGTCCACAGTGGATTTGAAGGATGATTACCTTCACATACCGATTCACAAAGATCATCATCGGTTCCTAAGGTTTGCCTTTCTGGCCAGGCATTACCAATTTGTGGCTCTTCCCTTCGGGTTAGCTACAGCTCCAAGAATCTTTACAAAGGTTCTGGGATCACTTCTGGCGGTCCTAAGACCGCGAGGTATATCAGTGGCCCCTTATCTGGACGACATCCTGATACAGGCGTCAAGCTTTCAGATTGCCAAGTCACATACGGACATAGTTCTGGCATTTCTCAGGTCACATGGGTGGAAGGTGAACAAGGAAAAGAGTTCTCTATCCCCACTCACAAGAGTCTCCTTCCTAGGGACTCTGATAGATTCTGTAAAAATGAAGATTTACCTGACAGAATCCAGGTTATCAAAGCTTCTAAAATCTTGCCGTGTTCTTCATTCTATTCCGCGCCCTTCGGTGGCTCAGTGTATGGAAGTAATCGGCTTGATGGTAGCGGCGATGGACATAGTGCCATTTGCGCGCCTACATCTCAGACCGCTGCAACTATGCATGCTCAGTCAGTGGAATGGGGATTACACAGATTTGTCCCCTCTGCTAAATCTGGATCAAGAGACCAGAGATTCTCTTCTCTGGTGGCTATCTCGGGTCCATCTGTCCAAAGGTGTGACCTTTCAAAGGCCAGATTGGACAATTGTAACAATAGATGCCAGCCTTCTAGGTTGGGGTGCAGTCTGGAATTCCTTGAAGGCTCAGGGATCGTGGACTCAGGAGGAGAAACTCCTCCCAATAAATATTCTGGAGTTAAGAGCAATATTCAATGCTCTTCTAGCTTGGCCTCAGTTAGCAACCCTGAGGTTCATCAGATTTCAGTCGGACAACATCACGACTGTGGCTTACATCAACCATCAAGGGGGAACCAGGAGTTCCCTAGCAATGTTAGAAGTCTCCAAGATAATTCGCTGGGCAGAGACTCACTTTTGCCACCTATCAGCAATCCATATCCCAGGTGTAGAGAACTGGGAGGCGGATTTTCTAAGTCGTCAGACTTTTCATCCGGGGAGTGGGAACTCCATCCGGAGGTGTTTGCTCAATTGGTTCTAGCAGCGCCTTAGTTCTTCAACCTGGCTTATGTGTTTCCACCGTTTCCTCTGCTCCCTCGACTGATTGCCAAAATCAAACAGGAGAGAGCATCGGTGATCTTGATAGTGCCTGCGTGGCCATGCAGGACCTGGTATGCAGACCTAGTGGACATGTCATCCTTTCCACCATGGACCCTGCCTCTGAGACAAGACCTTCTACTACAAGGTCCTTTCAATCATCCGAATCTAATTTCTCTGAGACTGACTGCATGGACATTGAACGCTTGATTTTATCAAAGCGTGGCTTCTCCGAGTCAGTCATTGATACCCTTATACAGGCACGAAGCCTGTCACTAGGAAAATCTACCATAAGATATGGCGTAATTAACTTTTTTGAATCAAGAATTACTCATGGAGTAAGGTTAGGATTCCTAGGATATTGTCCTTTCTCCAAGAGGGTTTGGAAAAAGGATTAGCAGCTAGTTCTTTAAAGGGACAGATTTCTGCTCTGTCTATTCTTTTGCACAAGCGTCTGGCAGAAGTTCCAGACGTTCAAGCTTTTTGTCAGGCTTTGGTTAGAATTAAGCCTGTGTTTAAACTTGTTGCTCCCCCAGGTATCTTAAACTTGGTTCTTAAAGTTCTTCAAGGAGTTCCGTTTGAACCCCTTCATTCCATTGATATCAAACTTTTATCTTGGAAAGTTCTGTTTTTGATGGCTATTTCCTTGGCTCAGAGAGTCTCTGAGTTATCTGCCTTACAATGTGATTCTCCTTATCTGATTTTCCATTCAGATAAAGTAGTTCTGCGTACAAACCTGGGTTTTTACCTAAGGTAGTTTCTAACAAGAATATCAATCAAGAGATTGTTGTTCCATCATTGTGTCCTAATCCTTCTTCAAAGAAGGAACGCCTTTTACATAATTTGGACGTAGTCCGTGCTTTAAAGTTTTACTTACAAGCTACTAAAGATTTTCGCCAAACATCTACACTGTTCGGCAACCTCTCTTTCTTTTTGGCTTCGAAGCGTAATACGCTTAGCCTATGAGACTGCTGGACAGCAGCCCCCTGAAAGGATTACAGCTCATTCTACTAGAGCTGTGGCTTCCACCTGGGCCTTTAAAAATGAGGCTTCTATTGAACAGATTTGCAAGGCGGCGACTTGGTCTTCGCTTCATACCTTTTCAAAATTTTACAAATTTGATACTTTTCCTTCTTCGGAGGCTATTTTTGGGAGAAAGGTTCTACAGGCAGTGGTTCCTTCCATCTAAGCCTGCCTTGTCCCTCCCTTCATCCGTGTACTTTAGCTTTGGTATTGGTATCCCACAAGTAATGGATGATCCGTGGACTGGATACACCTTACAAGAGAAAACATAATTTATGCTTACCTGATAAATTTATTTCTCTTGTGGTGTATCCAGTCCACGGCCCGCCCTGTCTTTTTAAGGCAGGTCAAAATTTTAATTTAAACTACAGTCACCACTGCACCCTATGGTTTCTCCTTTCTCGGCTTGTTTCGGTCGAATGACTGGATATGGCAGTTAGAGGAGGAGCTATATAGCAGCTCTGATGTGGGTGATCCTCTTGCAACTTCCTGTTGGGAAGGAGAATATCCCACAAGTAATGGATGATCCGTGGACTGGATACACCACAAGAGAAATAAATTTATCAGGTAAGCATAAATTATGTTTTTGTTTTACGAATCATCTTGTTGCTAATTGTTCCGTCTGACGTTGATGTGTACTAAACATTAAAGTGTATTGTGACTCCTATATTATATGACTATCTTACAATCTGATATGGTAATAGGACTAGTCCTTTACTATTGATGATGTGAATTTATAAATATTATAGTTTTTCTTGGCCATTATAGATAAATGTTCTAGTCTCTGCCATTTACATGCTTGTTCGAGTAATTTGTGGAAGATGCATATGTTCTGAAACACTGTTTTACTATTTTCTTTTATTGTAGGCTATATTTGAGTGCTTATACTACCAAGTTTGCTAGTGTATTTCTTATGCTTTCATGACCACACATTTCACTATATAAATATGGCATTCGATTTTTATGCCATTTTCTTGTTTGCTTTAGTGTAGATCTCCCTCCCTGTTGATATTAGAACGTGCCACGCTGTCAGTCTGTCAGCTGTCAGACGAGGTTTAATAGATTTTTGATGTGGGGTATGTCTTTGCTAAGAGTAATTATTACCTGTTTACTTACTGGAGTTTACTGATAGGGGAAGGTTGGTATAATTTATTAGAGCTGTTGTGCAATACCTAATTATTTGCAGACAATGCTATTTTAGGAGATAGCATTTTAGTCTGTTTCCTCCCTGTATTTAGACATATAAAAATCTGCCTAGCGCTTGGTGCATTCAATTTCTTGGGCTCATCTCACCATATTCAGTTAAGTTATATTATAAAGTTTATACTCAAAGGGCCAGACTATGAATGGAGCGGTAATTATCGCTCCTGCTAAAACGCTAACTCTGCTAGATATAAGCTTTTTGCGCAGTTCAGATATTGCGCATATTACAATTTGAAAGTAAAAAGTTTTCGCCTGTGCGCTTACCCAGCGTATTCCACCATAGACTTCAATGAAGGGCGAAAAGTGAAAAAAAAGAAAAAAAAGCTAACACCCTATTCGTGCGCAAACCCGATTGCATTTTCTCAAGTGTACTAACCCGACATGAAATATTAATATTTCACATTGAAGAATATATTCTATTTTTATTTCTAAATATATATAATTTTTTCTTTCGTGATTCAGATAGAGCATGCGATTTTAAGCAACTTTCTAAATTACTCCAATTATCAATTCTTCGTTCTCTTGCTATCTTTATTTGAAAAAGAAGGCATCTAAGCTACAGAGCCAGTCAATTTTTGGTTAAGATACTGGACAGCACTTGTTTATTGGTGGGTGAATTTATCCACCAATCAGCAAGAACAACCCAGGTTATTCAACAAAAATGGGCTGGCTTCTAAATTTACATTCTTGCTTTTCAAATAAAGATACCAAGAAAATGAAGAAAATTTGATAATAGGAGTAAATTAGAAAGTTGCTTAAAATTGCATGCTCTATCTGAATCATGAAAGAAAAAAATTTGGGTTCAGTGTCACTTTAAAAATTATTTTACTTGTTTTCAGCTACTTAGCTGTAAATGGCTCCAATGCATTTATATATATGTCTACATACGTATACATATGTATTTATGTGTTTTGCTGTACAGTATATCCACTGTACATATTTCACAATCCAATGTTCTTCACTTACAGGATATTGTCCTTTTTATTCTTAAAGGGACATTAAACACTTTGAGATGGTAATATAAAATGATAAATTGTATATATAAAACAACTATGCAATATGCTTTCATTATTTATTTTGTTCTCTTTGCCTGTAATTCCATTCTGAAATTGTGAGCCTTTCAATGCCTGTTAAAAATGGAAATGCAGAACACTGTTAAATCCAGCACAACCATTGGCTGCACACTCTAGTGACCTATTTATAACGGTCCCTAATTGGCCACAGCAGAGAAGGTAACACAAGTTACAACATGGCAGCTCCCAGTGTTTTATAGACACTAAAACTTTACACTTATTTTGTCACTTTTTAAACAACTAATGAAACTTTACAAAATACATCTACATGTTAGTCATGGACTAATCTTTTCTTTGAATGCATCATTCTATCTAGCATTTATTTAGTGTTTAATGTCCCTTTAAATACATATTTCTATATACATGTGTCTGTACCTATACCTGGATATCTATTCCTTTAGATATATAGATATGTATTTTACATGAACAATATCAGATATACATAGAAATATATATTTAATAATAAAACATACATTATTTTCTTGGTGTAAAAACATAGGAATGTAAAATATGTGCGACACGTATCGCGTTTCTCAAATTAGATCTTAACACGATCTGGTTAGCGTACATAAGAACTTAGTATCCTTAAGGCGCATTATTTAAATATTACATATAAAATATTAAATTAAATTGTGCTCGAGCAAACTAGTTTACTATCAAGTTGTAATGCAGGTGCTACTTCCGACACGTCCAAACACCCGCGATAAACCCCTTTATCACTCAATGTTTGGCCCTTTGTAGAGCAGTGTGTGAGAAAAACTATTAACGATCAGGCAACACCTGTAGGGAATTATGATACCAATGTGGCGAGCAAAACCCCAGAATGAACTGCAGATTGAAAGAAAGTGACAGTGTCCTTGAAAACACTGTGTATATAGCGTTTACAATACACATACTATATGCTTGACTCTACACAAACACACACATATTAAAGGTGGGTTGTGTTTTCAGCTTGGCATAAAAAATGTATTTAGCTTGGCATAAAAAATAAAAAAAGAGGGAAAGAAAGAAATCCCCCTATTGTTACAAAAAATAAAAATCCTTCACTTATCTATCTATCTATCATCTATCTATCATATATCTATCTATCTATCTATCTATCATATATCTATCTGTCTGCATTTTCTAAGTGAATATCACAATGGACGATGTCTAATTGGATTGCACTCCCATTTATATATTGGCACAAGTGAAAGCAGAACCAAAGCAGTATTACTCACTAAAGCATTGATCGTTTGTTTATGGAAGTATATATTTGTTTAAATGAAGATTATTTCTCACTGACTTTAACAGCCCTGGTTTGTGTACTCTCATGAGTCAAGTGAATGAATTGCATGGTGTCTGGTCTGCAGGATTTGTATTTAATTAGATGTGCTGAATATACTGTTGCCTTCTTATGAAAATGATTAGCTATATTAAAGGGACACTCACAGTGCACACACATCAAATTGTTGTTTCATTTTATATAACATTGACATTGTTAATATTCTTTTTGAAGAGCATACTCAGATAGGTATAGTGCATGTGCCTGGAGCACTATATAGGCATAACAGTGTTGTGCACTTTTGAGGAGTACATGGCAGCAGTGTTTGCACAATGTATAAGATTGTTACATGCATTCTTCCAAACTGTTGCCATATAGTTCTGCAGACATGTGCAGGCTCCCAAGCCTTCCTACCTGCTTTTCATAAAAAGATACCAAGAGAATTAAGTAATTGTTATTGTTTGTTTTTTTGTTTTTTTATTATTGTACACTTTATCTGAATTATAAAATAAAATTATTGGTTTTAAAGGGAAATTGCACCACCTAAAAATATTTTTTATGATTCAGATAGAGGATACAATTTTAAACAACATTCCAATTTACTTATATTATCTGATTTTCTTCATTCTTTAGATATCCTTTGTTGGAGAAATATCAATGCACAGGGGTGAGCCAATCATGAGGCATGTATGTGCAGCTATTAAGTCTATCTATTTATGCTTTTCACCAAAGGATATCAAGAAAATGAAGCAAATTAGATAAAAGAAGTACATTGGAAAGTTGTTTTAAATTGTATGCTCTATTTCAATTACGAAAGAAAAAATTTGGGTTTCATGTCCCTTTAAGTTCCTTTAATAGGAATTATTGTTAAGGTATTCTACATTTATCTGCCCACATCCTTTTTATTTATATGTATGTATTGTGTATGTTTCCCTATGTTTGTCTATGTATATATCAAGTGGTTGTATTCTAACCATTAACTGGAGTCCTTCCACGTCCTTGATTTATAATTGTATCTGATTTTTTTATTTAGATGTTTAAACAATTAACAAAAACAATTTGGCAATTTTGTAGATATTCCAATCGCTGTTGCAAAGTATTATTAGACACACCCTTCTTTTATGCTAGGGGTTAGCATTTAAGATTATTAGTGCAATTTTTGTAAATTTTAGCCCGTACAAATATAAAAAAAAAAAAACAACAACATTCTAGCATTTTGGGAAAACACTGACCCTTTGTCATATTGACTACAGCACCATTTATATAAAGAAAATGTTATTAACATATACTGATTGATACAGTGTCAATCATGCAATTCTCGAAAGCAATATTTGTTATAGACACGGATTCCAAAACAGTAGCATTTACAGTATGAGTATAGAAATGTACATTTTAAATAATTGAATATTAAAATTGTATGTCCTCTATCTCACTTAAGAAGCAATACTATTTTACAATAAAAATGATAGCGGTTTTCTAGCCCACTCTCTTTTTTTTCTGTGGGATAAAAAAAGATAATAAGGGGTTAACAAGGCTTCCTGACTTTATGTTGCCGTCAATACAAAGTGGCGCCGAATTCTGTTGGCCTTTCTGAGGCTTTCCTGACAACACACTAACAGACTTTGTGCAAGTCGTTTCCTATGAATTATTAAAACAAACGTTTGGCTGCTAATTGATGAACACTAATGTGTTTTCTAATCACTGCAGTTTGAGTTTTTAGCACTAAACAAAACAGTTACCATTGATCTGTGGCTTGGTCCTGGTTGCAGACGCCTGCAATCTCGGCCTTGCTCTTAAATGTTCATAGACGCCATGTAGCCCTAGGTCATATGGGACTTGTTGGTCTGTCCTCTTCCTATTCTTCCATCTCCAAATTTAGTTACTTTGACTCTAAAGTCATTGGTAATTTGAGTATATGCTGACATTATCCAAGATATCAATTGTAGCTATTCAACAAACACATCATTCGCAAGTATTTTACCTATATTGCTAAATCAAGCTGTTATGCTAATATTTATTTTCATTTTTTGATTATTCAGTTGTTAATTGGAATTTGCTTCAATAATTCAAGTGCTGTTTTGTGAATCTCAGGTAGTTATAGTTCTTATAACAATAATAGACAGAGAATTTACAAAGAAAATGCTGCTACTTAACAAATCAAATGCAAATGCAAAATGTTATACATATGCGTGCAAAAAATAAAAGGTTCCAAGAACAGTATAGGTGATGAACAATAGTAGTAACAAATACAACACTGTGCACTAATCAAACAATATATAGCAGCAAAATAATAACATCTTGAAATTAGTGTATATTCCTTTAAGGATATAGTTATGTCCTTTTAAGGTCTTCAGATTTCCACAGCAATATCCTCAAAAATAAAATAATGTGGAGATAGTGAAGTTCTGTGTTATAAAGCAGTAATACAATAGTACTACTGGACCATAATGACTGAGCTCTCAGTAATATGCGCTCTATGAATAGGTGATACCTACAGAATAACACCATTTTCATCATTTCTATTGAAGTAGTTTAAATTAATTGTATGCATACTTTGATTTTACTGTGTACATGCATATGCATTTTCTAAATAGACAAGTAAAGGCTATATGTGTACTGCCCCTACATAAATAATTGTAATATATTTCTGCAAAAAGGAACAAGGGGCTTTTTTTTTTTTACCACATACGGAAAAAACTGTTTATGTTCGTTATTAAATGTCTCTCCTCATAGATTAGTATAGGATAAAGTATTTTTTTTTATAAAGTATTGTGTAAATCATTATGATAGATGTTATGCTATTGGGATATGTGTGGTACCCTCAAGAATGGCACACAGTGGCAGACCTGTGAATTGTCATCCTTCATTGACTTCTTAGAATGTTACAAGTGAAATATATTCCGCCATAAACGCAAAGACAGAGATTAATTGCATTATACTAATAACAGCAACTCTACTAATCTGTATTATGTTAGGGGAAACATGTTACTGTCTGTTGTAAAGAAATAGAAAGCAAATGAAACATAGTCTCTTATAGATGTACAACTATTTTTGGAAATGCTTACTTATATTGTTAAATACCCTGATCTTTGTTTGAAAGTCATTTCACTAACCCTCATCTGTTCTTTAGCTAAGCATTTTAAAAGTTGAGTGATATTATATACTGTGTATGTTATATGATTTGTTTAATGACATAACATTTTTTTCTATGTAACACAAACCTTAAGGTACCATTACGAAATTCTGTTGGCTTTCCCACACACACAATTTGTTTTATTTATTTATTTTGTGTTTATTTTATTTTTTTCAATTCCTTAAAAACACAAATTTCAGGTCTTAGAAAGAACATTTTTAAAGTATTAACATGTGATGAAATTATGCGCCAAAGTGCTGAAACATGAAAAATAAACTGTCAATTGCAAAACAGCAATATGTTGAATATGCAGAATTGACATATCAAATGAAATTAATTAAGTGGTATTTGTTGTAGATTGTAAGCTCGTTAGAGCATACATGTCAGTATTTTTACTTATTATTATTTTTTTTAATTATTCATTGTTTGTGTACTCCAACTCAGGTCCCTTCCTCTATGAAATTTGGCAATTGGTTTACTAGTAAATGATAATATAAATAATTATATTAACAATATATTAAACAAACATGATAAAATTGTATACCATATATGTAGTCTATTTCATGTCTCTATAATTTTATTAATTTTTGTAACCTTGATTCAGTTTGTGTACCCCAATTTAGGCACTTAGCTTTATGAAATTTGGTGACTCTTTACAAGTAAATGATAATAGTAGAAATAATAATAATATAGTGTGCAAAATAATTGAGTCAAATTGTATGTAATAAATTACATATATGCAGCATTGTTAGCATTATAATAGAACATGAGACAAAAGCCATTCAACAGATAAGCACATATAATTTTGTGCTTAAAAAATCAATCTAATTTGTAGAGAAAAATGATAAATTAATAGTAAATCCAAAATGCACACAAGCACAACTGACTTTTAGATTTCTTAGAATCAATACACACTTTAGTTTTTTTTTTTTCCTCTGAATCATTTATCTCTAGATATTTTACACTGAAATGTTTTAAGGTCTTTTTAAGAAAATGCATAAACATTCAATTAGTGAAATCTATTAGCCTGGCAATTTTCAGATTCTAAAACAATTTTGTTCATTTAAAAATCTTTATGTTATATAAATACTGTATGTTGAGGTTTATGGTGTTGTAAAAAATATCTTTGCTTTAAACTTAAGCATTCAACTATATTGGAATAATTTATTTTAAGTTGCTTTTTATGATTCTATAATAATATCTGGTTTATAAAAACAATCATAAAATTTCCTATTGATAAGTAAATAAACCTTCTAATTAAGATTAATCAGTAAAACATTATTTTTAATTAATATTTATTATTTCCACCAATTAAAGGAAAACATATGTTATATATGATCACAATTTGTCTAAATGACTGCTTTAATTCTCTCTGGCATTAATTTGAGCATCCTCGGAGTATCTAGAGAAATTTCACAAAGATCTTCAATGTTGTTGAGGGTCCGGTGATTGTGGAGATAAATACTTTTAAAATTAGCACTTCTTTCTCTTCATTAATACACTTGGCACGTAAGGGATGGCTTGCCTCTGCAAAACAGAGTGGTTGTTCTCTGGTCAAAATTTAATTGATCATGTCCAAGTCACTAACTCCAAAACAGGCAAAGCACCCCCACTCCTAAATATTTCCTGCACCCTATTTAATTGTTGGGTTTATGTTGCAGATTATTCACATGAACTCTGGAATTGCATCAAATATGTAACATTTTAATTTGTTAGTAAATGAGTGTTTTTCCAGCCCTCCCATGTGAAATTTCTGTTATGTTTGGCCCATGCTAAATGTTCAAACTTGTCTCGACAAATACTATCCCATAAAGAACGCATATTGCCACTGACCTTTTGACTGTACTTTTCTAGTTCAGCTGGCCTTCAATTGTGGATGCAGATGATGCTTTATTTTGTAATGATGGGAGATTGATATACTGATGGTGTGGTCACTTTAGGTCTGCTTGGTCTTGCTTTGGATGAAAATTATTTAGTTTTAGAAAACCTCTTCAGTGTTTCTTGTACTGCCTCCTTATAAAAAAATAATTTTAGCTGCAGTTTAGCACTGGGGTATTTTTTCTGCACTCATCAACTTGTCTTTGAATTGCTGCACAAAGCTAACTTATGATTACAAAAGGTATTTAATCTAATGTCCTTTTTAAACTGAGTATTGTATTTTTCTACTTTTTAATCAATAATCAATTAAAAACATTTTGTGATGGTGGTCTCAGACTTTTGGACCCTACTGTATATGTCAGGACTTGATGACATAGAGTATAATTTGAGAATTATTAGCCCCAGTCTCTGTACATCATCTGTACCTGTGTTTTCTTGTTTTGCACAATTAATCAATTAAATTGTCTATTGTGGGTTTTAAATCAGAAACATGATTAGGAGGTTGGGAAAGCTTAGCTGATGAACTCTAACCACTTGCCCTCAGTAGACTTTCAGTTCTTTATCAGGTTTGAAAGTCTTACCAAAATGCAAGTTCATGGAAGTGGCAACTATAGTAAACATCCCCATAAATATAGTGCATTTTAAGTTTAACATAAGATGACATCTTAGATTTTTAGAAGCGCTGAGCATCTACTCTTATACTTCAGGAGCATATAATTTTCCAGCATATGTAACCTTATAAAAGAAAAAAATCCTACAAGCATGATTCTTTAGTTTGAGAGTTGAGAAACAGTAATATTTGCTTTCTTCATTCCAACAACCCTACTGACCTTATTTAGCCAGATGTTCCAATTATAATTCATTTATATTCTTGTTTTAACCATACAGACTCTGAAGACTGGACTAACCATGGTTGGTAAAGTAGTTACCCAGCTCACTGGTACACTGCCTGCAGGAGCCCCAGATGAAGACGTGTCTACACATAGCAATGCCAGACGGAGCCCTCTTGTCCCAGGAGTTATCACCATTATCGATACAGAGACCGTTGGTGAAGGACAGGTGATTTATGAGAAATGCTATAAAATGTTTAAAACAATATAATAATATCTCAGTAATGGTCCCACCATCAGTGATATATGCAGTGTAACTGATCACATTGTGCTGGTGTTAGAACTGAATAAAGTACGCAAGAGAGGGTGAACCACAGACTTGCACAAAATACAACATGCTTAGATGTGTAATGAATGAATAAATACGTTTAGACTAAAACACAATTCTGTTGGTGTTAAAAATACAAATTTATAGCTGCTTTATACATCTCCATTATAGTTTTGCCTTTTTTTATTTTTATTATTATTATTATTATTATTATTATTATTATTTTATGATTTTGTTATTATACCCATCTTCAAAACAGTTTGTCTTTAATAAAATAGCAATCGGACTGTTTAAAAATTTGATACAACATGTAGTCTTGAGAGAGTTTCTACACAGTGAGGCGATGGCTACTTAGATTTATACTAAGTTTGCTTTTTATGTAACTTTTAGTGTTTCCCTGTGATCATAAGATAATGATTTGTCTTGTTTAGTGTGGCCCTTATTACTTGGGACACTGAAATAACAAGAATAACAGATAATTACCTTTTATGTGAAGCACACCTATAAAAATGTTTTTATGTTGTATTTTTATGGAATAAATTGGTCAGATGTGGGACACAATGAGATTCTATAGAAAACAGTTAGGCGCTAGGGACTTTTTATATATCAAATTCCCATTTCTATTTATTTTACTTATAAAAGAGAACCTTAATGTATTCAGTCTGCCATTTTGCTATCAAGTGCTTGAGTAGACAGTATTCAAGTGGCTGCATAGTTCAAGTTATGTTTTAATTTCAAGATCTAGGGGGGCAACTAAAAGAGCAAAATGAGAAAGAGAAAGGAAGAGGACAAGAAAAGAGAGGGAAAGATTAAGGAGATAAAAGCTAAAATGGCTAGATTCATTATAAGATTGCTATGGCGAGATCTGTCAGGATGGAAGTTACTTTTGTTGATTTTATAAAGTTAAAATTCTTTTGCTTTGGGGTATTTACTACTTATTGACAAGGCAAGACAAATAAAATGCAATATATTTCTCAAAGAATATGGGACTGATTCATTTTACAGTAAGGGGCAGATTTATTGTTATTTGGACAAAGTTTACAGGTAGTAAACATGTCCGCCTGGGATACTGGTTTGCGGGCAGCTTTTGCTGTTAGAGCAGGTCTTGTCAGTCACCCCAGTATGATTAGTCTTTGGTGTTTTTAAAACACCACCTTTGAGGTGGTCAAGAGAGTATAGGAATCAGCGGATTAAATTGATACTTCATAAATATCAGTTGCAGGCAAATATACCTTATTAAAGAAACATCATACTCCTGAACACAACTTCATCAGCATGGTTACTGCTCACAGTGTTATTTGTTTTTTCTCCAGTGTCTCCAGATACCTTCAAAACCATTCTCTTATTTTAACCATTTACAAGTACTGGTTGGTGAAGCTCTGCCTTTTTATACACTGGATGCTACCATCTTGGAGATCACATATCCATGCACCCTGTTAAAGAAGCAGTGAATATTCACAGGTCTGTGATGTTGCTAGATTTGACAGCTGTATTGTGCACTTTGGGTTAGCATCCATGAGCAGGAGGTGTGCATTTTTTCAGTGGCTGCATTGTTCTATATTATTTTTTTAATATATATATATATATATATATATATATATATATATATATATATATGTGTGTTATATACATGTATAAACTGTGTATAAAACTTTATAATATGTGTGCTAATCCAAAGTGCATGATTCAGCTGTGAAAAAGCCAGCAACATAACTGATCTGGGAATGTTCAACACTTCTGTAACGGGCAAAAATATGTGAGTTGCAAGATGGTTGCACCTAGTTTGGCTCTCATTCAGAGTGGGAATACCTGACATTTGAGGGCTAGACTGAACTTTTATGTGGAATCAGACTGATATACTGCATGGAATGTTCTACTATGAGAAAGGAACGTTCTGGGATAAAATGGGCTTTTCCTGGGCTGGTGAGTAGCCCAAGAACAAGTTCTTTAGCTTTTGAGCATTCTCCAGTTGATTGCTGCTCCCTGTTGTTTTGCATGTTATTTATGACCCTTAGAGTCTCTCAAAAGGATAAGAGGGGCAACCAAGTATCAACCCCTTGCCTAGTGTTACTAAAGGACATCGCTGCACCACCCTCACAAGGTGTACAAAATACCAAAGCAATTGTTTTGGGTTGTAAGTTTCTCGTTCTGAGGGGGATTACATGGTATTTCAGAGCTCGAAATGCATTTTTATGTGGGACCAAACTGATATACTACAGGGAAGTTATTTTCTGTGAAAGGTGCATTTTGTTAATATTTGTTGCTTACATTTATATGGCCATGAAATACAGTAACATTTTATTATTAAAAGACAATTCATTAGCTCTTATTTTAAATTAGCAGTAGATTATTTTTTTGTGACAAATTTCATAATTTCTTTTTATTTGCCGGCCCCCTTCCTAATTCAACACCCATTGGCCAATCATAGACTGATATATGTATACACTGTGAACTCTTGCATATGCTCAGTAGTAGCTGGAGCCTCAGAAAGTGTGCCTATAAAAAGACTGGGTCCAATTTGATAATGGACGTAAATTGGAAAGTATTTTAAACCTGCACGCTCTATCTGAATCATAAAAGTTTAATCTTGACTTTAATGTCCCTTTAACTACCCATGTAGTTGCTTTTGCAGCCTTGCCCCCTTTTCTCCCTTAACCATTGAGGCTTACCAAACATCCAATACAAATTAGTCTGACGTAGTGGAGAGGTTAGTAAGCAGCTAGCAGCGAGATTCGACTACAGTAAGTAAATCTCATGCTAAAAATGTAAACAACTCCTTTTTACTAGATATGTGTTGTCACGTCATCATTCAAAGATTTATTTTTAAAATATAGGATTTTATTATGGAATGTTTAATTAAAGCCTTTGTCACAAAAATAATCATTGCTACTTTCTTTATTTTCTTTAATTATTATTTCATTTTAAAATATACAAAATGTGGAGCAAAAATGTTCCACCCTGGATGCGCCACTACCTATGTACCAGGGACAAACTTTTCTTTGGACTTATTGACCAAGTCAATAAACTTCCAAAAACCTTTTGATACTAATTGAGTTCTCTATTCACACCAATAAAATGTCAGCTTGACAAAAAAAATACCAATGAATTATAGGCAGCCAGCTTTTCAAATCGAACTCCGGAAGATTTAAATGTTTGTACTGCAGTCATTTTATTATTCTTCACCTGATGAAACAATGGCATCCACACAAGAAACGCATTGTGCATTTTTATCACTTTTATTAAAACATTGCTTTTTATTGCGACCGCAGTCTGCTTAGATTACATGTTCCCATTAAAGGGACACTGAACCCAATTTTTTTCTTTTGTGATTCAGATAGAGCATGACATTTTAAGCAACTTTCTAATTTACTCCTATTATCAAATTTTCTTCATTCTCTTGGTATCTTTATTTGAAATGCAAGAATGTAATTTTAGATGCCGGCCCATTTTTGTTGAATAACCTGGGTTATTCTTGCTGACTGGTGGATAAATTCATCCACCAATAAAAAATTGCTGTCCAGAGTTCTGAACCAAAAAGAAGCTTAGATGCCTTCTTTTTCAAATAAAGATAGCAAGTGAACGAAGAAAAATTGATAATTGGAGTAAATTAGAAAGTTGTTTAAAATTGCATGCTCTATCTGAATCACAAAATATAAAATTTTGATTCAGTGTCCCTTTATGTGTAAATACAGGGTTTTGAAATTGGGTGTTTGCTGATACCAGGCGTATTGAAGGTCTGGAGTCTGAGATCCACAGGACTGTTGGTGAGATGGACTGACGACTGTGCCGGTGATAGAATTTACTGAGCGGCTCCTCAAGGTTCAGGACGCCTATGTTTACACTCATTAGTGCACTCATTTGTGTTTATTGCGTATAGTTGTGTGCTATTACACATTCAGAAGATTCTACACCATTTGGTCACCCTCTCTGTTATTATTTCAGTTTATGAGGCTACTATTGCCTTTACAAATAGTTCAATAATTTTTTTTAACTCTAGGTCAAAATGATAAATAAATGTATATAGATAGTTGTTGAACTAGACTAGGCTTCATATGACAACTGAACATTATACACAGGTTGAATAGTTTTGAACCACATTTTCTATTATATGCATATTCTGCTGATAATGCGAAAAAAGTTTGTTTTGTATCATCTGCAAATCAATTGATTATTTGGGTTAATTCTAGAAAAATAAAATAAAAATACTTCCATGTCTACAACCTTTACAAGACTTTTCTAACTCCCTACCAATTAAATATGTCTTAAAATTTGTCTGGCTTTACAGTGCACATTTACAACTGTTATTTATTTGAGTGACCTTGGATAAATGCTTAATTGACTTTCTTCGGATTTGAACCTGTGAACTCTAACACAGCAACAGTGAGTGATAAATTACATAGTCAAGTTCTGTTTA
Organism: Bombina bombina; assembly: GCF_027579735.1. Taxonomy (NCBI): domain Eukaryota; kingdom Metazoa; phylum Chordata; class Amphibia; order Anura; family Bombinatoridae; genus Bombina; species Bombina bombina. Next base: position 641,702,720 of record NC_069501.1, on the reverse strand, counting down.
TTTTACATTAATGCGGCTCTTTATTTAATCACGATGAAGGCATGAACTAGTCATTAATGTTTCATTCGGGTATGGTCCTAAAAATAATTAAAGTTTTTTTTTATTCAGGCTTAAAAACATATGAAAGCACTTTAAGAAGTTTACAACAAGCTTTTTATATCTTGTGTTTAATGTTTTTTTTCCTGAAATGTAGATACCTTATTCTTTGTCATTTCAGAAATCTAATATGTAGTGTATAAAAAACCTGTTACACATTCAACAGTCATTTAGTATATAATTTATGAATTTCTGAGCCTTAGGATACTTAGGGTCTGATAATATAAAATTTGTCATCATGGCGAGAAAAAATCATTTGACATTCACTAAGAAAAACATGTGAACCAGTCTGAGTTCCCTGTGAGTTTACTTACATAGAAGTTGATGAAGCATATATATGTATATATATTATTATTTTTTGGAAGAGCATACAAATGAAATTACGCTGTTTTCAGTGTAAGTTACCTTGCAATCATTCCTACTTTTGCAAACGTCTTTTTTTTGCTTCAGTTTCATGGGCACAAGGTGTATTTTGAATTTACCAGCCTGCATTCTATGAGATTAAACCACAAAACCTTTAGGTGTAATATGCTCACATCATTCTGATACAAATTGCAAAGAAACTTCATACATAACCCCCGTCTTTCTAGCCCACTCGCCAAGGCTGCAAGACTCATTTCACAAAAGAAGTATAAGGAACCCTTTTGTACTTTTAACTTTCTGTTCAACTGTTTTTTTTAGTTGTTTTTTTTTTTTAAATTACTGTAAAACTTAATCATAAGTTTTACCATTTACATTGAACTTGCCTAAGTTTTAAATACCTATTTGTATAGCCCTTTTTAAGTGCTTATTTTATTGAGCACTATCTTGTATGCACATATATCGCCATCACATACAGAAATGTAGGTTAGTTACATCCCTTAGCAAGATACATAACTAACAATCACCTAGATTACGAGTTTTACGTTGCGGCTTTTAATGCTGAAAAAATGGCAATTTCAGCGTAAAAGTAGGAATGCACTATTGGGAGTTGTGTCGGTATAGCTGTACCGCAAGCATTTTAGCCTGTAACGCAACGTCAATCAAAAATGAAGTTTTTGTGTGGGATTTTCATAGCGCCGGTATTACAGGCTGTGCGTGAGGATAAATTGCTTGCGCTACAGCCTATACCGACACGATCCATACCGCCATCTGAGAACAGTAGTTATGGATTTTGTGTAACAAAAATATTTAACAAAACTCATAACTAAAATGTTACAAAGTACAATAACAACCATACACTATCAATTAACCCTTAAACTGCTGCTCTTCACATCGCAAACACTATATTAATATATTAAACCTATTAACCCCTGATCTGCCGACCACACACATCGCAGCTATTAAATAAACCTTATTAACCCCTTATCTGCTAAACAACCAACCCACATCGCCAACACTATTTAAATATATTAACCCCTAAACCGCCGCTCCCCGACATCGCCGCCACTATAATAAAGTTATTAACCCCTATTCCACCACTCCCCAACATCACTGCCACTAAATAAAATTATTAACCCCTTAACCTCCGGCCTCCACATCTCCGCCACTAAATAAACCTATTAACCCCTAAACCGTCGCCCCCCCACATCTCAAAACACTAAATTAAACTATTAACCCCTAAACCTAACACCCTCTAACTTTAAATTAAATTACAATATAACTCTATTTAAATAAATAAAAACTTACCTGTGAAATAAAAATAAACCTAGCATTAAACTATAAATTAACCTAACATAACTATTCAAATAACATTTAAAAAACTACCAATTAAAATATCTAACTTACAAATTAAAAAAAAAACTAACACTACAAAAAAATAAAAAAATCTAAATTACAACTAAAAAAAAAACAAATCCTACAAAAAATGTGATAAATCTAAGTTTACCAAAAATAATAAACACTAAAATCACTGAAAATAAAAACAACTAAGATTAAAAAAAAAAATGAAATTATCAAAAATAAAAACAATTACACCTAATCTAATGGCCCTATAAAAATAAAAAGCCCCCCAAAATAAAAACACCCCCTAGCCTACAATAAACTAAAAGGGCCTTTTATAGGGCATTGCCCTAAATAAATCAGCTCTTTTACCTGTAAAAAAATACAAAGTCCCCCCAACAGTAAAACCCACCACCCAACCAACCCCCCAAAATAAAAAATTTAATTCTAAAAAAAACCTAAGCTACCCATTGCCCCTAAAGGGGCATTTGTATTGGCATTGCCCTTTAAAGGGCATTTAGCTTTTTTTTCAAGTGTCCATCCCTAATTGAAAAAGAATCAAATCGTCCAATAGGAATGCAAGGGACACCATTTTGAAACGGCTACCTTGCATTCAACTTCAGTGTACGGCGGCGACTGTATGAAGAGGACGCTCCGTGCAGAATGGGAACAGCTTCCAGGATGGCGGGGTGCGGGGGAATAGGGGTTAATAACTTTATTATAGTGGCGGCGACGTCGGGAGCGGCAAAATAGGGGTTAATAACTTTTATTAGTGGCGACGATGTCGGGAGCGGCAGATTAGGGGTTAATAACTTTATTTAGGTGGCGGCAATGTTGGAGGTGGCGGATTAGGGGTGTTAAGACTAGGGGTTTATGTTAGGGTGTTAGGTTTAAATGTACCTTTTTTCCCTATAGACATCAATGGAGTTGCGTTACGGCGATCACCATTCCGCACTTCAGGTGTTAGTTTTTTTATGTCTATGGAGGAAAGCGTGCACAAGCACGTATTCTTAGGCCCTTGGCTTTTGTGCGGTATGGAGCTTAACGCCACCACATAGCACGCACAAAGAGGCTTTTCAGAAACTCGTAATGGCAGCGCTATGGGGGTGAAATAATGGAACTTTTGTTGCATTCATTTCGCACCCTGTTTAGTGCAAAACTCGTAATCTAGGAGAATGTAAAATGGGCCTTTAAATCAGTGATGGCCAACTTTCTAGCACAGAGGGGGCCAAATAACAATATTTTAGAAACCTTAAGGGCCACATCATTTATGGCTATTAAACAAATAATATACAATTATATAATATATTTAGGTAAGGTTGCAGGCTACTTTCTGTTTGCTGTTCTTCCCTTTAAGTTTTTTTAGTTACACTTTTTCCTAGGGCCACAAAAACTATGGCACAAAGTGTTAGCCCTAGGGCCACCATTTGGCCATCCCTGCTTTAGATTATCCTATCATGGACTTCATAACACTAACGGATCATAATAGATCATCTGTCTAAGCAATGTTGTCAAACTGGTAACTAAGGCCCAGATTATGAGTTTTGCGTTAGAGGCTATGCGATGCTACAGTGCTGGTATTACGAGTTTTCAGAAACCCGTCATTAAAAGACAAGAAGTGAGCGTTGAGCAAAATTTTGCTCATTACCGCACTCCAATACCAGCGCTGCTTAAGTCAGCGGTGAACTGGTCGTATGTGCTCGTGCACAATTTACCCACAACGGGGAGAGCCGGCTGAGAAAAAGTCTAACACCTGCAAAAAAGCAGAGTAAAACTCCTTAACGCAGCCCCATTGATTCCTATGGGGAAATAAAATTTATGTCTACACCTAACACCCTAACATGAACCCTGAGTCTAAACACCCCTAATCTTACACTTATTAACCCCTAATCTGCCGCCCGACATCGCTGACACCTACATTATATGTATTAACCTCTAATCTGCCGCTCCAGACACCGCTGACACCTACATTATATGTATTAACCTCTAATCTGCCGCTCCAGACACCGCCACCACCTACATTATATGTATTAACCCCTAATCTGCTGCCCCCAATATCGCCGACACCTACATTATATTTATTAACCCCTAATCTGCCTCCCCCAATGTCGCCACCTACCTACTATTTATTAACCCCTAATCTGCCGCCCCCAACTTCGCCAACACCTACATACTATTTATTAACCCCCTAATATGCCGCCCCCAACGTCGCTGCAACTTACCTACTATTTATTAACCCCTAATCTGCCCCCCCCCATGTCACCGCCACTATATTAAAGTTATTAACTCCTAAAAGTCTAACCCTAACCCTAACACCCACTAACTTAAATATAATTACAATAAATCTAAATAAATATTACTATCATTAACTAAATTATTCCTATTTAAAACTAAATACTTACCTGTAAAATAAACCCTAAGATAGCTACAATATAACTAATAGTTACATTGTAGCTATCTTAGGGTTTATTTTTATTTTACAGGCAAGTTTGTATTTATTTTAACTAGGTAGAATATTTATTAAATAGTTATTAACTATTTAATAACTACCTAGCTAAAATAAATACAAAAGTACCTGTAAAATAAAACCTAACCTAAATTACACCTATAATTAAAGGGACACTGTACCCAAATTTTTTCTTTTGTGATTCAGATTGAGCATGACATTTTAAGCATCTTTCTAATGTACTCCTTTTATCAATTGTTCTTCATTCTTTTGGTATCTTTATTTGAAATGCAAGAATGTAAGTTTAGATGCCGGCCCATTTTTGTTGAACAACCTGCGTTGTCCTTGCTGATTGGTGGATAAATTCATTCACCAATAAAAAAGTTGCTGTCCAGAGTACTGAACCCAAAACAAGCTTAGATTCCTTCTTTTTCAAATAAAGATAGCAAGAGAACGAAGAAAAATTGATAATAAGAGTAAGTTAGAAAGTTGCTTAAAATTGCATGCTCTTTCTGAATTACAAAAGAAAAATTTTGGGTACAGTTAAATAAATTAACTAAATTAAATACAATTACCTAAATTTAATTAAATTAGCTAAAGTACAAAACAAAAACACAAACACTAAATTACAGAAAATAATAAACACATTACAGATATTTAAACTGATTGGAAAAGCCAATAGAATGCAAGCTCAATTGAACTTCAATCCTATTGGCTGATTGCATCAGCCAATAGGATTTTTTCTACCCTAATTTCTATTGGCTGATAGAACTCTATCAGCCAATCGGAATCTAAGGGACGCCATCTTGGATGACGTCACTTAAAGGTACCTTCATTCAGCTTTAGTCATTGGAAGAAGAGGATGCTCGGCGTCGGATGTCTTAAAGATGGACCCGCTCCGTGCCGGATGGATGAAGATAGAAGATGCCGCTTGGATGAAGACTTCTCCCGGCTTCGTTGATGACTTAGACCCGGCTTGGATGAAGACTTCTCCCGGTAAGTCGATCTTCAGGGGGTTAGTGTTAGGTTTTTTAAGGGTGTATTGGGTGGGTTTTATTTATAGGTTAGGGACTTTGGGCTGCAATAGAGCTAACTGCCCTTTTATGGGCAATGCCCATCCAAATGCCCTTTTCAGGGCAATGGGGAGCTTAGGTTTTTTTAGATAGTATTTTATTTGGGGGGTTGGTTGTGTGGGTGGTGGGTTTTACTGTTGGGGGGGTTGTTTGTAATTTTTTTTACAGGTGAAAGAGCTAATTACTTCGGGGCAATGCCCCGCAAAAGGTCCTTTTTAGGGCTATTGGTAGTTTTTTTTAGGCTAGGGTTTTTTTTTTAGTTATATTGTAGCTATCTTAGGGTTTATTTTACAGGTAAGTATTTAGTTTTAAATAGGAATAATTTAGTTAATGGTAGGAATATTTATTTAAATTTATTGTAATTATATTTAAGTTAGGGGGTGTTAGGGTCAGACTTAGGATTAGGGGTTAATAACTTTAATATTGTGGCGGTGACATTGGGGGCGGCAGATTAGGGGTTAATAAATAGTAGAACAACAAAATAGCGATGTCCATAAATGCATCCAGCCTGGTGCATTTATGGACATCGCTATTTTGTTGTTCTGGCTTTGAAGTATTGTATCTAGGGGCAGTGGAGAGCCTCAGCGAGTCCTGCATCGCAGTCTATGCCTAAAGTTGCCTGGATTTGGGAGTCGGCATTTTACACACAGGTGATACATACACCCTGCTCTGAGAGCATCAGCATCAAGTGCTTGTTCGGAATGGTGAAGCAGTGATTACACTGAGGATCATGCAGAGCATGTAAGTCCGTTGATTATCACCATAGGAGAAGTTTCACTTGAAGAGGTGGGGTAAGTTCACTACGTGTGCACAACATTGTTTAAAGGTGCTGAGTGAGAGGTAAACGATACTGTGACGTCCGTGATATGTGGAGCTCAGGGTGAGCTGTAAGTCACTAATGTCTATACAATAGTTGTACTAGTGTGAAGCAACACGCAAATATCTCTGTATAACAAATAGTGGTGTTAGTTAATAAATAGTAGATAGGTTGCGGCAACGTTGGGGGCGTCAGATTAGGCGTTAATAAATAGTATGTAGGTGTCGGCGATGTTGGGGGCGGCAGATTAGGGTTTAATAAATAGGTAGGTGGCGGCGACATTGGGGGCAGCAGATTAGGGGTTAATAAATATAATGTAGGTGTTGGCGATGTTGGGGCAGCAGATTAGGGGTTAATACATATAAAGTAGGTGGCGGCGGTGTCCGGAGCGGCAGATTAGGGGTTAATAATTATTAAGTAGGTGTCAGCAATGTCGGGGGTGGCAGATTAGGGGTTAATAAATATAATGTAGGTGTCGGCGATGTTGGGGGCAGCAGATTAGGGGTTCATAAACATATAATGTAGGTGGCAGCGGTGTCCGGAGTGGCAGATCAGGGGTTAACATTTTTATTATAGTGTTTGCGATGCGGGAGGGCCTCGGTTTAGGGGTTAATAGGTAGTTTATGGGTGTTAGTGTACTTTTTAGCACTTTAGTTATGAGTTTTATCTTACGGCGTTGTACGATAAAACTCACTGACTTTAAAATGCGTTAGAATTCTTGACAGGGTAGGGTGTACCGCTCACTTTTTGGCCTCCCAGGACAGACTCGTAATACCGGCGCTATGGAAATCCCATAGAAAAAAGACTTTACGAAGTTTAAGTAAGTCGTTTTGCGGTAAGGCCAAAGAAGTGTGCGGTGACCCTAAACCTTCAAGACTCGTAATACCAGCGGGCGTAAAAAAACAGCGTTAAGACCTCTTAACGCTGCTTTTTTACCCTAACGCACAACTCTTAATCTAGCCGACAATAATCTAAATATTTTAATCCATAATCGATACATAGATTTATATGTTTATTGAAATAGCGCTCATAATTTATCTTGCACCTAACCTTATGTATTAATATATAAGTAAGGTACATGTTTTTTATTACGTTTGCATACTATACTGTCAACTTTATTGTTGTATATTTGCTTACAAGCATACACAGGATAGACTAGCCATGGATAACCACATACATATCCTCTGGAAAAATTAAAACAAACCATAACTTTATACCTTTTAATGTCTAATAAACTGGCCTCCACCTAAGTGGACACATTTTTTTATTATGGATGGCCCTTGCTATAAGTGTTTAGGCTATGTATGTGGAACAGCTGAAACATATTTTACATTTATCCTTATGGCTACAAAAACATTTTGGTATTAAATGAGTAATTGGGTAGTTAATGGGTTTGAATTCACTGTACTGGATAATAGCTTCTTAGCCCAGGGGCCATTTAGGTTTCTGAGAGGCTTCTTTTGTAGCCATCTATTCCCTCCTCTAGAGCAGGAAGGAATGTGTAATATTTACCTCTAGAAAACATATACATTTTATTTTACCCATATTTGCTCTCCCTTTTCCCAACGTAATCCTCTTTTGTCTGATACATAGTGGATTTTAACAATTGCATTGTGGTTATTTTATAAAGGTTCCAAAAAATAAATCTTTTAGAGATTATGGACTAGATTACAAGTGGAGCACTAATTTAAAGTGCATTTGTAAAGGGGCAAAAAAAAAAAAAAAAGATTCTCTTAGTCCACGCTGGTATTGTGGACTTTATGTTTGCTTAAAATCTCTCCTTTTTGTTCCTTCCTTTGAATACTGCTTAAATGAACATAAAAGTCAAAATTAAAAGATGCAATTTTAAGAAATGTTTCTATTTAATTGTTTTACATTTGTTCTTTTGGTATCCTTTCTTGAAAAGCATACCTAGGTAGGCTCAGGCGCTGCAATGCACTACTAGGACTCAGCTGGTGATTGGTGGCTACAGACATTGATCTTGTTATTTGCTATACAGATGTGTTCTGCTAGCTCCCAATAGTGTTGTTTACTGCTGCTCTGGAGCTGAATTGTGCATGGGTTAAACACATTGCTATATGCATGCAATAGTGAAATAATAAAATGCTAACACATTAGAGCATTTTCTATTTGCACGTTTTTGTCCCTTTAAGAGGAGGATAATTCAGTAGGGATTATATTTTCAGTGAAATTAATGTAATTATATATATATATCACATTTTTATTTATTTTATGCATTTAATATTGCCCCACTGCATCAGTATTATTATTATTATTATTATTATCATTATTGGTGAGAACAATTGAACATCATTTTAATGGCTAATATCATGGTGTTTTATATAGCAAATCTTATTAAAATATTATTATTATTAGGCATATTTAAGTCACACAGTGCTATATTATTGGCTAGGAACAAAGCAAGTTAAACACTAGCACATTATTTATCCATTGACCTCCTAGTGTCACATAAATAAAACTAAAAGTAAATTATTTTTCAATATTTCCCTTGATTATAATATTAAATGTGTGCACTTCAATTAAATAACATATCTGAAAATTTTGTTTTTCACTGTAAATTTAAAGGGATAGGAAAGTCAAAATTAAACTTACATGATTCCGATAGAGCATGTAATTTAAGACACTTTTAAATTCTCTTCTGTTTTCAAATGTGCTTTGTTCTCTTGGTATCCCTTGTTGAAAAATAATATGTACATATACTACACTAGTGGGAGTTGCTGCTAATTGGTGCCTGCACACATTTGTCATTTGTGAATGGCTGACTAGATGTGTTCATCTTGCTGCCAGTAGTTCAATGATGTTCCTACAGCAAAGGATAACAAGAGAATGAAGCAAATTTAATAATGGAAGTAAATTGGAAAGTTGTTTAAAATTGTATGTTCTATCCATATCATGAAAGAAAATTTTGGGGTTTCCTGTCCCTTTAAGCAGGAAGGTTTAGCATGGTTGTGATCCATTTTGTTTGTATATCACTTTAAACAACATTACAGGATACATATGTGTGGATTTAAAAAACAAAACAAACAACAACAAACAAAACCTGTATTAACACTATGAAAATAATGCCATTCATCATTTTTTTTAAATTCCAGAGGGCATTTCTATTTTTTTTTTAAATTCCAGAGGGCATTTCTATTTTTTTTTTAAATTCCAGAGGGCATTTCCATGTGGCAAACCCATATGGTTCTTTCAACTAGAATTGTATTTATCTAGCAACATAAATGTTTAGTCTGTTTTATAAATCTTCCTATTTTATTTATGCAACCTATGAATACCCTTAATATGTTTTTATGTTAAATGTTAAAAAACTTTATATATATATATATATATATATATATATATATATATATATATATATATATATATATATATCAATATCAATTTTAGGCAAGTATCCCGCTTGCTTTTCCACCGAAGTACTCTGTATATACATTGTTACCAATGCACCAGATAATATATATATTTTTATATTTTGCATCTATAGTTTACATTGGATTGCATGAAAAAAAGTTTACCTTTTTGGAGCTATTATGATTTGTAAAAGGGTACTCTAAGTGGTATTTTGTTAGCTTCTTTTATGTGAAAAAGTGATCAGTAGTTGTTGCAATAAATATGTGTTTATTTGTAGCACATACAAAAGAAGTAAAACACAGCGCTTATTATCGAAAGCCCGCCCAATAGAAGCATTTGAGGTTTGTGGGAGTGGAAGTCATGTATATGGTCTGTTTAGTGTTGGGGCCTGTAGGGCATTGATTACCTGCAATTGTTAATTAGAGCATGTCAGGTTACACACACCCTGTAATTGTGCTGCTGTTCATGTGGCCATTTTTAGAAGTCAAGGTGTTGAACCTACATTTTAGAGATAAGGGGTGAAGCAGTTATCACGTGGTGTGTGGACCCTATCCTGACTGTTAGGGGAAACTGAGGTAACCTGAGCAGACATTAAACTATTTTGTTATAATAAACATTCCACAAAGTGTGAAAAAAATAAAATAGTTGTTATTGTGGTCAATATATTAGTACATTCAATATGAAGTGAAAAGAAACACAGTTCAATATACATCTTTGAATAGGCCGACCAGGATTCACCACTTAGCTTGTGTCACAAGAAAATACCCCTTCATCAGGTAAAATGTGATGTGTAATACAAATACTTTTTTATCATGCATTTGTGTGACATCATTGATTTTTCTGGTGTTTTATTTTTAGTATACAGTAGCTAGCTAACCAAATGATAACACAGATCATTTTGCCCATCACAGAAACCAATAATCACACTGTTTTAAAGACATTTCCATATCTAAATATACATATTCTCCTTTCAAGCCACACAGAAAAAATGCTTTATATTTTACAAAATGCTTAGTTTAGAAGAAAATGGCAATTAGAATATAAAATCATTTGTAATGTGCTTTAGCATTATTTTTTGGGAGGATAGATAAACCCATTTAAAGAGGCAGTAAAGTCAAAATTAAACTTTCATGATTCAGATAGGGCATATAATTTTAAACAACTTTCCAATTTACTTGTATCATCAAATTTGCTTTGTTCTCTTGGTATTTTTTGCTGAATGCTAAACCTAGGTAGGTTCATAGTCTGATTTCTAAGCCCTTGAAGGACGTCTCTTATCTCAGTGAGTTTTACAGTTTTTCACAGTTAGACAGTGCTAGTTCATTTGTGCCATATAGATAGCATTGGGCTCACTTCTGTGGAGCTATGCAGGAGTCAGCACTGATAGCCTAAAATGCCAATGTAAATAGCAGTGAGATAAGGGGCAGTCTGCAGAGGCTTAGATACAAGTTAATCATAGAGTTAAAAAGTATATTAATATAACCGTGTTGGTTATGCACAACTGGGGAATGGGTAATAAAGGGATTATCTATATTTTTAAACAATAACAAGTTTCAAGTAGACTGTTCCTTTAGGTATTACACTGACATGTAAATTGCATTAGCTGAATGTTATTGCAGTTGTCAGAGTTGTTAAAATATGCCATTAAACATCTCACCTCTTGTTTGTGTTGCATTTAAAAGCTTAATAAGCAATTGCTCGTATAAGAGAACACAAAAGATAGAGGAAATGCATATTAGAACTAAACGAGAAAGGTGAATACGGGAGGGAAGATACAGAGCAGACAAATAGTGAGAGATGGGAGTAATATAACTGAAAAAGGGGTCTGGGAAAGAGAAGATATGTGAGAATAGAGAGTAGCTATTTGCTTCAACACTCTTTGCCTGCCAAAGGGTTAAACAAATGATCCTAACACACAGCACTTTGTGGGTCTTTCTTATATTACCACAGTAACAGAAATGGGAAAAAAAGGCTTACTGCAAATACGAAACAGGCACAGATGCTCCATGTTATGAAGCACAAGAGGGAACGAGTTAAGGCCAGGGTGTATATAACTCCCAGTGCACATTTACATGACACACTGACAGCCTCAAGTGTGAAGTGTCACTTTTTGTCTTTCTCACCCAACTCAAAATTGGGATTGATTTATGATGAACCATTTGCAATGTCTGATTCCATTTGTTAATTTTCATCATAGCCAGAGGTTCTGACCACAGATTGGATATGGAGTGCAAAGTGACATAGGCTTACAGGAATGGCGTTTAACTGCACAGCAATCCAATCTGGATAAAGAGATTAGTATAGGGCACTCCTCAAAATCCCTAATATTTTCATAGCAAGTCATACATATCATGTCTCTATATTCTTATGATATTTACAGAGCTATATGGCTAGAATGTTTTTCCAGACAATAACTTGCTCATACTTTTTTTTTATATCCTTTATTTTGGTGATGATTCATAGATCATTATTCTAACTGATTCCTGAAATAACATTACAAATTCTGCTATGCATAAGTAAGGCATTGGATTCAGCCTCTGACATATACAGTAGCTGAACTGGCTCATTAGATCAGTTTCCTTAAACACATTTGACAGTAATCTAAATACAGACAATCTTGACAAGATACAGTTTCACTTATAGATGAAGAAAAAAAAGAAAGCATTTTACAGTTAAGTTTTGACATCTCTATTGTTTAGCTTATAGTCTAGGGAAGAATTTCTTCTTGTTCACATATTTTTGGCCTTTGGAATATCACATCAAATTGCTATTGTTTTCAGGAAGATCATTACTGCAATATTGTGTATGTTCTTACACTTGGCTGTCAGCAGCAACGTTGATATGATGCTATGCTGTGTAATAACGTTCTAAAATAATGTTGGTTAGTAAAATGCAGAGATTTGGACATTATAGAGCAACAATTACATCTCCAGTTTGTTAAACAAAATTGCCAGTGACTCAATAATTAGCAGTAGGTTCACCACCAGTTCTGTGACTGCCACTGCAGAGCAGTACTCTTTGCAGAGGTTAAACACATAGCATTGCAAGGTCACTAGTGCTAAATTTATATATATATATATATATGTGTGTTAAAATATGTTACTTTAACATCATTATTGAATTACATTTTTTACTTTTCTTTTTTTTGTAATGATTGTTTATTTGCTAGAGAAAAATAATATATACATTTGTAGATTTCTATTTTCTGAGATTGGTCTTGCTCGCCAGTAGAGCTATAGGAGTTGTCTGTAGCTAAAGAGCAATTGAAACCTGAGTGTAAGTTTCCCAAACATACATTTCCTGCTAATTTCAATACAGATTTAATAAATAACTGATATAAATATATACATGAAACAAGTCTTGTTTAATTTGTAATTGCTCCTTTTTTTATTTGCGCAAGAAAGCAAACAATTGAGTTTAGTTTAAGGAAACAGGAGCTGTATAATGTTAGGCAAATAACAATCTGTAGCAATCTGCTTCTTTTATAAACACCAAGTTTGGCTCATGCACTGCCCCGGAGCTCTCAGTGTGCATTTAAAAGATGTCAGACTTAAGGAAAGATGAAGATAATAATAGCGGAAAATGAAAAGGTCGTAGGCATAAGCGTAAGGAAGAGAGAGTGATTACTGGAGATCAGGTGGAAAAAAGAGGAAGAATTGAGGGAACAAAAGGTTGAAGTGTTAACCAGATAACTAAGGTGGCATAGCGCAATATGTATGAATGGAGAGCAGAGAGTAGATATTGAAGGCTACAGCTATAGACACCTGGAAATCACCACATGACCCATTGCTTATATATTAAAGCTGATCTATAATCTGATATGTAATAGTAATGATCACCTTATTCTGTGTGTATCTAACAGCAGGAATCAGACTGCGTTTAGTATTCTGGCGAGTATTTTATGTGCTTTGATTTATGTATCATTCAATAAATATAATTACTTGCTAACTGCTCCTTTGGAAGAATTTAGGAAGAAAATACAGATTACTATATTTGTCATGGAGAAAGTACCTGATGAAACGACCTTTACATTTTATTTCAAAGTCTTTGTGCTTCATTAATGTAATTTAGTTGGCTCACTAAATGTATCACCAACTGCAGTCTACTTAGGAAGTCTATTAATTAGTCATTATTTCAGTCTCATAAGATGGTTTACTACTAAGTATATCCATAGACTTTTCTAAATGAGTCACTTAACAGAAATACAAGTGAGCCAATATGCAGGCTCCGAATACCATCATATTCTTAATAAGATATGTTTTAATACTGTCCAGGAAAGAAACATTTATCATTTAGTGTCATGTGACCTAGCAAGTCATCGATGGATCCAAGAAAGTTGGAGTACAGAAAGTTAAAAATAACGCTGGCTATTGTTCTACATACATTGATTTCCCAGGATTTAAACCCTTACAGTTTACAACTGCCCATAGATAGCCTTATCAGATTTTGTAATATCAAAAATAAATTTAGAATTGTGTTGCAAAACATTAGAGAACAATACACATTGATATACCAAGGTCTTCAGAAACTACTTAGTTTTGTATGTAGCGATAAGAGCAATATATTGATGTAGCATGAATTATTGTTTGTTATTTGTGTAAAATAAACAACCTTGTCCCTGACTACCCTGTAGCCGCCTTCCGAGTTAAGATATAACACATAGACATCAACAATCATGTCAACCAAGAAATATATTTTAATTCAGAAATTCATTGCAATATTATTTACAGCAGGGCATGTGTACCTACATTGCTTCACCCCCCTTGAAACCCCCAGATGGAGGCAAAAAAGATAGTGAAAATGGGGGAATTACAGAGCATCATATATATGTTTGATGCAGTGACTTGATCAGTCTGAGGGGATTTATTATCTTACATAGGGCTTTACCCACAGCCGCTTGGGTAATGTCCGTTTTACCCGGGTAATAATTTTTACCCGGGTAATAATAATAATAAATTACTTTACCCTCAACATATATATATATATATATATATATATAAAATCCCATCCAATGTACAGTGTTACCCTCCTGTGGACATCTGCCTGGGTGCAAACATGCAATAAATATTCCTGAACAAACGGCCGCACTCTCAGGTCTTTTGGTGAAGCAAGTAAATACTCTTTAATGGAACGTTTTCGGGGAATTCCTCCCCATCATCAGCTTGCTTCACCAAAAGACCTGAGAGTGTGTCTGTTTGTTCAGGAATATATATATATATATATATATATGTATTTATATGTGTGTATGTATGTATATATGCGTATCTATATACCGGTGTGTATATATATATATATATATATATATATATTGTAAAATATATATCTATTTGAATATATTCAGATATTGTATAAACATATATATATATATATATATATATATATATATATATATATGGAAATATATATTTTAAAATAAAAAGAACATTTCCATCTAAAGGAGAGGAGAGTCCACGGCTTCATTCATTACTTTTGGGAATAAAGAACCTGGCCACCAGGAGGAGGCAAAGACACCCCAGCCAAAGGCTTAAATACCTCCCCCACTCCCCTCATCCCCCAGTCATTCTTTGCCTTTCATCACAGGAGGATGGCAGAGAAGTGCAGAAGATTCGGAGTAGTCTCTTATGGAGGGTAGTACTCTTCGGAATAGGACTGAAGTAGTCCTGTCAGCCTCTCAGTGAGAGCCTGGATGAAAGTTAGAGTCTGGAGATGCAGGTAGAGTCTTTCTGCAAAACCATCCCGACCCATATTAACAGCTCCACAAGCAATCAGCGTTGACGAGTTTCGCTCCCTGCTTTCTGCACTCAAGTCCATGTCAGGAGCGATGCTTCTACCTGTCACACTTGAAGGGCCATGTTCCTGTTCCATGGCATTGATTCTGGTAAGATCGTTTAATTTTTTTTTTTTTTAAACTTTTATTTATACCACATGAGGGAGAAGTAGGCACAAAGAAATGGAAAAACAATAACAGCATTGAAATGCAGTACATACAAAGAAAGTAAGTACATCACAACCCATACAGGGCTTAGACCCCGGCATCATATAAAGAAGTTCCTTTAAGTGTGACTCAATAGTCCTGCATCAGGGCGTCTTAGAAGTCAAAGTTCATGCCTCTTCTCCTCACCTTTTTCCTCTTTTCCTTTAAATATTTTCAATAAACAACAACAATAAACAAGAGAAAGAAAGCAAAAAAAAAAAAAAGAAAAAGAAAAAATTATAACAATCAAAGAAATAAATAAGAAAATAAAGGGAGAGGGGGGGGGGGGGTGTGTGCCACCAGAGACTGTGGCATCCCTTACTTACCCGGAGCTCCCCTGGACCGCCAGCCGTATCTTGGTATACTGAAGTAATGGGTGTGAGGGGCAGATTATGGTGGAATGTACCTGTCTATTGTGCGGCTATGTTAGAAAAACACCACTTTCCCCTAAGGTTTTCCTTCAAGATGAAATCACTGCTTCTAAACGGGTATAGGACACGCTCCCTGACAGCATCAGGTAGGTGTAGCAGATATGGTTCCCATTTCTTTATATACTTAGCTATCCTTTGTTCAATGTTCCCCCTAACATCCGCTTGTTCTATGAGCATCTGGGTGTGTATCTTGGTAAGTAGCTTTTGGAAGGGTGGAGATAAACTATCTGCCCAGTGTTGTAGGATCATTTGCTTTGCAGTCAAGATAGACACAGAGACAAAAGTATCATAGGGGCTGACAGTATGTTCTGGAAGCAGAAACAGGACTCTTTGTGCCGAAAGGGGGACTCGAGTTTTGGTGACTTTAGAAAGCCAGTAGATTAGTTTACCCCAGAACCATTGTAGCTTAGGGCAATCCCAGAATAGGTGAATCCAGTCAGGACTCGCATGGTTACACTTAACACATACATCTTGTGCTCCCGGGATCCATTTGGCCCTGAGAGCTGGAGTAATGTAAGCTTGTTGCAAGATTTTGGTATGCGTCTCTCTTAGGTTTGCTGATAAGGTAATAGATCTAACTTCTGTTAAACTGTTTAGGAGCCCTTCACCATCAATCTGTATGTTTCTACATCTGGACCACTTTGATGCTAGTTTTTGGGTGGTAAGGGTGTCAAAGTGCCTGAGTACTAGGTTATATGTGTTTGCCAGCTCGTAGGAACCCTGTTTAGCCAGTGAGCATAGTGCAGTCAGGTTATTGTTTTCTGTGTGTAGAAGACCATCAGTTTTTAATTGTATGACATAGTGCCTACACTGTAAGTATGCAAATCTATGTGTGTTTGGGAGCGAATATGTGTTTTTTAAATCTTGAAAGGAATGGATCGTAAGAGTTAGGGGGTTAAATAGTTGCCCGATTTTGGTAAGACCCTTTTCCTGCCATGTCCGAAACACTTCAGTAGTGTATCCAGGCAAGAAGGAGAGATTGCCCTGGATTGGGAGGAATTTGCTAGCAGTAAATTGTATACCCCATAACTTGCCCAGCTTGGCCCATGCTCTCAATGGGTCTCTAAATAATATATGTTGTTGGATTTTTAAGGGTAAAGAGTTAGGCCTGGCGTGCGGCAGATAGGCTAGGTGCATTGGGTATATTATGCTAGACTCTAAGGTAGGGGTCGTAAATTGTCCGTTTCCCGTCAGCCAGTCCAGTACTATTTTGGTGAGGGTCGCCCAGTTATACCAGGCAATGTTTGGAAGGCGTAATCCTCCCTTCTCATACGGCATGACCAAAGTCATTCTATTAATTCTTTGTTTCTTACCTTGCCAGACGAATTGACCCAATGCAGATTGAAGTATTTTAATGTCTTTATGAGTTAGCAACAAGGGTAGCATTTGTAAGGGGTAGAGTATCTTGGGTAGAGCTATCATTTTAAAAAGATGTATTCTACCAGTCAATGACAGTGGAAGTCCGCTCCACGTTTAATTTTTTATACATAATGATAACACAGAAGACAGGGTCACAGTGTGGCGCCTTTTATCTTATGGAATCAAGGGTTAATATTCCTAGTAAGGGGATTATTGAACAGGGGGAGGGGGGTTTATGCATAATATTGTTTATTGTGTTATTGCTGCATTATGCGTGAGATCTGGCAATGGTGGAACTTCAGGTTGACTTCCGGGAGTATTTGCACAGCTGGTTTTGGCGCGTTTTCTCCTTAGTGCAGGGGCGGTCCTGCAAGGCATCCCAGGTGACCGGGTGTGACGGTCTCCACTTTCTCTGTAATCTGGGTCATAGGAGGCGGTGAGTGCCCCGACCATTGGAGGATATAAAGGTACCTGTTTATTAAGCTAGTCTAGTTCATAATAAAAGTGCAAGCTATGGAGGACTCTGACAAGTTAGAGGGTACTCCCTCTTTAGCAAAGTCTCATTCCTGTGTTTATTGTGAGGAGGTTCTTGTAGATTAGCCTGCTAAACTATGTTCCACATGCCTTGATAAAGTTGCAACATCTAAAACTAAAGGGATGTCTAGTACTACTGAGCCGTCTACCTCTGAGGGCTCCTCGTCCCATGAGGTGCGTTCCCTGCTTTCATCTCCGAGTGCACATGCAGCGCTCCAGGGTCCAACCATTACTCCTACGGGAGAGATTTGTTGGCCGTCAGATTTTGCGGATCAACTGCAAACGGCGGTATTGAAAGTGATCCATGCCTTGCCACATTCTGCTAAGCGCAAGCATAGGGCGTATCATGGCGGCCCGGTCCAATGGTTGTCTACACTTATGGAAATATCAGAGGCGTTATAGGATGACGAGGCACACTCTGACTCTTCAGGGGAGGCTCCTTCTGGGTCGGAGTCCGTGTCATCTCATCCTCCGGCTGCGGAGTAGCCTGACTTTAGGTTTAGGATAGAGAATTTGTGCTTTTTGCTGAAGCAAGTGCTTGCTACTCTGGAGGTTCCGGAACCAAAGCTTCCAAAACAACCTTCGATTCCTATGCTTGATAAGGTATACGAGGACAGGGTGGTGCCTCAGACCTTCCTGGTTCCTGTTAAAATGGCTAATATTATTAAGAATGAATGGGAGCGATTAGGTTCTTCCTTTTCCCCTTCTTCTTTTAAGAAACTGTTCCCCATTCCGGACTCTCAGCTCGAGCTGTGGGGGACTGTCCCTAAGGTGGATGGTGCTATCGCTACGCTCACAAAGCGGATGACTATTCCTCTCGAGGATAGTTCGTCGTTTATAGAACCCAAGGATAAAAAGTTGGAAAACATGTTAAGGAAAATTTTTCAGCACACGGGGTTTGTTTTTCAACTGGCAGCGGCTGTAGCCGCGGTTTCCGGAGCTGCGACATATTGGCGTGAATCCCTGTGTGATATGGTCGAGAGGGAGACTTCCATCGACGAGATACAGGATCACCAATTCTTTCATTTGTGATGCCAATATGCAAATTATTGGCCTGAACGCAAAGTTTTCAGGATTCTCCAGTTTATCTTGCAGGGCTCTGTGGCTAAAATCTTGGTCTGCGGACATGACCTCTAAGTCGAGGCTGTTGTCCCTGCTTTTTCAAGGAAAGATTCTGTTCGGTCCAGGATTGGATTCGATCATATCCATGGTTAAAGGGAGGCAAGGGAGCTTTCCTACCGCAGGATCTACTTTTCGTCCCTTTCGCGTGGACAAGGCCCAGTGCCAGCAGCCTGCCACAAAAGCGCATCAGTCCAAGGGAACTTGGAAGCCTGCTCAGTCTTTGAACAAGTCCAAGCAGAACAAGAAGCCTGCCAAGACTAAATCGGCATGAAGGGTCGGCCCCCGATTAGTCTCCAGACCAAGTAGGGGGCAGATTGTCTCCCTTCTCTGAAGCCTGGTTGCAGGATGTTCAGGACCCTTGGGTTCTGGAGGTTGTCGCCCAGGGTTACAGGATAGGGTTCAGGTCCCATCCACCCAGGGGCAGATTCCTCCTGTCAAACCAGTCTTCAAGACCAGAAAAGACAGAGGCCTTTCTAGAATGTGTGAGGGATCTCTCCTTTCTAGGTGTTATCGTACAAGTACCCAGAGCAGAAAGGGGTCTAGGGTACTATTCAAATCTCTTTGTGGTTCCAAAGAAGGAGGGCACATTCTGCCCGATTCTGGACCTAAAGTGTTTAAACAAGTTTCTGGCTGTTCCATCGTTCAAAATAAAAACAATCAGATCTATTCTGCCCCTAGTGCAAGAGGGACAGTTCATGACGACAATAGACTTGAAGGATGCTTACCTTCATGTTCCAATTCACAGAGACCACTTCAAGTTCCTAAGATTTGCGTTTCTGGACCAACAATTCCAGTTTGTGGCCATTCCCTTTGGTCTGACAACGACCCTGAGAGTCTTTACAAAGGTTCTTGCAGTGGCCAGATCCAGGGGCATTGCTGTGGCACCCTATTTGGACGACATCCTAGTCCAGGCGCCATCGTTCAGCCTCGTAGAGGATCATTCGAGGGCTCTTCTTTTATTGCTCCAATCTCACGGTTGGAAGATCAATTCAGGAATGAGTTCCCTGTTTCCCGGCAACAGGGTGGAGTTCCTAGGCACGATAATAGACTCTATGTCCATGAAAATATTTCTCACAGATCAACGATGCAGGAAGATTGCGTCTACCTGTCTTGCCCTTCAGTCCTCCTCAAGCCCTTCGGTAGCTCAGTGTATGGAGATGATCGGGCTCATGGTTTCCAGCATAGACGTCATCCCTTTCCCCAGGTTCCATCTCAGACTTCTTCAATTGTGCATGTTGATGTTGAGACAGTGGAACGGCGATCATTCAGATCTATCACAGTGGATATCCATGAATGCTCGGATCAGGGACTCCCTCTCTTGGTGGATCAGTCTGAACCATCTGTCCCTGGGGACATCCTTCTTGAGACCGTCCTGGTAGATTGTGACCACGGACGTGAGTCTGGCAGGATGGGGAGCTGTTTAGGTGCCAGAATGGCACAAGGATAATGGACCCGGAAGGAGTCTCTCCTTCCGATAAATATTCTGGAACTTCGAGCAATCTACAATGCTTTGAGGGCGTGGCCTCCTCTGGGGACATTCAGCTTCATCAGATTCCAGACAGACAACATTACCTCAGTGGCATACATCAACCATCAAGGGGGAACAAGGAGCTCCCTAGCAATGAGGGAGGTGCCTCGGATCTTGGAGTGGGCAGAGTTCCACAGCTGCTCGCTCTCAGCGATCCACATTCCAGGTGTGGACAACTGGGAAGCAGATTTCCTCAGCAGGCAATCCTTCCATCTGGGGGAATGGTCTCTTTACCCCGAAGTGTTTGCAGAGATTTGTCTCAGATGGGGAATGCTGGAAATAGATCTCATGGCGTCCAGACTCAATTAAAAGCTGCCCTGATACAGGTCGAGGTTGAGGGATCCCCAGGTACAGCTGATAGATGCCTTAGTGGTGCCTTGGGGATTCAGCCTAGCTTACATTTTTTCACTGTTACCACTTCTACCTCCTGATTGCTCCATCGTGGCCACAGAGGACGTGGTTTGTGGATCTGGTGGGGATGTCTTCCTCTCTGCCATGGAGGTTACCCTGTTGCAGGGATCTGCTGGAACAGGGTCCCTTTCAACATTTCTCTGAGGCTGACTACGTGGAGATTGAACACTTAGTTTTAGCCAAGAGAGGTTTTTCTGAAAGTGTGATTGACATTCTAGTTCAGGCAAGGAAGCCAGTCACTCATCGCATCTACCATAAGGTATGGAGGACTTACTTGTCCTGGTGTGAGAAGCATGGATATCCTTGGCACAAGGTGAAGCTATCCAGGATTCTGTCTTTTCTCCAAGAGGGTTTGGAGAAGGGTTTTGCCGCAAGTTCCTTAAAGGGACAGATTTCGGCATTATCAGTTTTGTTGCACAGGAGGCTCGCTGAGCTTCCTGACATTCAATCTTTTGTTCAGGCTCTGTCTAGAATGAGGCCTGTCTTTAGGCAGTCTGCTCCCCCATGGATCTTAAACTTGGTCTTGCAGAGGGTTCCGTTTGAGCCTATGCATTTTATTAACATTAAGATTCTGTCTTGGAAGGTTCTCTTCCTGTTGGCTATTGCATTGGCACTCATAGTATCTGAGCTGCCTGCCTTGCAATTCGAGCCTCCTTATCTGTTTTTTTTATGCAGCTAAGGCTGTTCTTCACACCGGTTTGGGGTTTCTTCCCAAGGTGGTATCTAACCGTAACATCAATCAGGAAATAATTGTTCCTTCTTTGTGTCCTAACCCTTCTTCTTCCAAGGAGAGGTTACTTCATAACCTGGATGTGGTTCGTGCCTTGAAGTTCTATCTTCAGGCTACGATGGATTTCAGAGAGTCTATATCTCTTTTTGTGGTGTATTCCGGGAAGCGCAAGGGGCAGAGGGCCTCTTCTACTTCCTTGTCCTCTTGGTTGAGGAGCTTGATTCGCTTGGCCTATGAGACAGTAGGACATAAGCCTCCTCAGAGGATCATGGCTCATTCAACTAGAGCTGTGGTTTCGTCTTCAAGAATGAGGCCTCTATGGAGCAGATTTGTAAGGCGGCTAGCTGATCCTACTTACACACTTTTACAAAGTTTTACAAATTTGACGTTTTTGCTTCTGCAGAAGCTGTTTTTGGGAAAAAGGTTTTACAGGCTGTGGTGACCTCAGATTAGGGTCCGGCTTTTTACCCTCCTGGTTCAGTGTCCTCTAAAGCTTGGGTATATGTTCCCAAAAGTAATGAATGAAGCTGTGGACTCTCCTCCCCTTTAGATAGAAAACAATTGTGCTTACCTGATCCATCGTGGGGAGGAAAGTCCACGGCTCCCGCCCCTAACTCCGGTGGGCGGACCTAAATTTAATTTATCTTTTGGCCCTATTTATACCCTGATATTTCTCCTACTGTTCCTTGTTCCCTCGGCAGAATGACTGGGGGATGAGGGGAGTGAGGGAGGTATTTAAGCCTTTGCCTCCTCCTGATGGCCAGGTTCTTTATTCCCAAAAGTAATGAATGAAGCCATGGACTCTCCTCCCCATGATGGAAATAAAATTATCAGGTAAGCATAATTTATATTTCTGTTACATTGGTGTATCCAGTCCATGGATTCATCCTTACTTGTGGGATATTCTCAATCCCTACAGGAAGTGGCAAAGAGAGCACACAGCAGAGCTGTCCATATAGCCCCCCCCCAGTCATTCTCTTTGCCGCTCTAACAAGTAGCATCTCCAAGGGAGTGTAAAGGGAATGTGGTGTTAGTTTGTAGTTTTTTATTTCTTCAATCAAAAGTTTGTTATTTTAAAATAGTGCTGGTTTGTACTATTTACTCTGAGGCAGAAAATGATGAAGATTCCTGCTGAGAGGAAAATGATTTTAGCACCTTGTAACTAAAATCCATTGCTGTTCCCACGCAGGACTGTTGAGTACAGGAAAACTTCAGTTGGGGGGGAACAGTTTGCAGGCTTAACTGCTTTAAGGTATGTTTCAGTCATTTTTTCTAGTCAAGACTTAGTAATGCTAGAAGACTGACAGGAATCCCCATGTGGGAAAGGTAAGCCATATTCTGAGACTTAGTATAGAAGGAAGGCTTATTGAAAGGGCTCAATACACTGGTGGACACTGTTAAGGGGCAATCGATTATTTTTTAAGATAATCTGACATTATACAAGTTTTATATTGCATTTAAAACACTTTTTGGGGTTTTATTCCGCATGGCATATATTTAGACACCTATTTTGGCTTGGGAAGGCCCCACAGACTCCTGAGGGAAGATGGAGGGGGCCTGAATTTCGCGCCTCAGTTGCGCAGTTGATTTTACAAACAGCTTCATGCAGATACATGTGAAGGGTCCAAAGATTACTTGAGGACTTCAGAGAGGCTTATTTTCGATCAAAACTAATCCCCAAGGAAGGTAGGACCACAGCAAAGGCTATGGCATGGTTAATTTGCTCCGGTTTGGACAGTAGGGGGTTAATTGACTTGAAATTTACTGTGCAATCATTTCAAAGCATTAGGATCATATGGTGAACATTTCATAAAGATTGGATGATTTTTGAAGGTTTAGTAAAAAAGTATGCGCTTTTTATTATTTAAAGGCACAGTACTGTTTTTTCAAAAATTTTATTTTACTGTATTTGAGTGCTGTATAAGTCTGTTTAACATGTCTGAGCCTACAGATAGACCTTGTTCTATGTGTTTAAAAGCCATGGCGGTCCCCCCCTTTTACATTTGTGTTTAAAGTGTGCTAACATATCCAAACATTTTAAAGACCATGCAGTGACACTTAAAAATGTGGCCCAAGATGATTCTTTAACAGAAGGTAATGAGGATAGCCCTCCTTCCTCTCCCCATGTGTCGACACCAGTTACGCCCGCGCAAGCGATACCTAGTACCTCTAGCGCATTGGCTTCTATTACATTGCAACAATTAGCAGCAGTCATGGATAATTCCCTTGCAGCATTTCTATCCAAACTGCCTGTTTTTCCTAAAAATCGTGATAGCTCAGTTTTAAGAACAGAGGATGAGCAATCAGAAGTTTTGGATAATTTATCTGTTGTACCCTCACAACCCTCTGACGTGGCGGTGAGGGATGTACTGTCTGAGGGAGAAATTTGTGACGCAGGTAGAATTTCTCAGCGGGCAAAATCAGATTTCTTAGCGTTTAAATTTAAGCTGGAACACCTCCACGTACTGCTTAAGGAGGTTTTAGCTACACTGGTTGATTGTGACCCTATGGTGGTCCCAGAAAAATTGTGTAAAATGGACAAGTTTTTAGAAATCCCTGTATACACTGATGCGTTTCCGATCCCTAAGAGGGTGGCGGATATTGTGACTAGGGAGTGGGAGAGACCAGGCGTACCTTTTGTCCCCCCCCCCCCCTATCTTTAAGAAAATGTTCCCCATAACTGACCCCAGGCGGGACGCGTGGCAGGCGGTCCCTAAGGTAGAGGGAGCAGTTTCAACACTAGCTAAGCGTACAACTATACCAATAGAAGACAGTTGTGTTTTCAAAGATCCTATGGATAACAAATTAGAAGGGTTACTAAAGAAAATATTTGTTCAACAAGGTATCCTTCTTCAACCAATTGCCTGCATTATTCCTGTAACTACTGCAGCGGCTTTTTGGTTGAGGTGCTGGAGGAGTCGCTCCAGAGGGAGACTTCATATGACAAAGTCATGGATAGAATTCATGCTCTAAAGCTGGTTAATTCTTTCATTACAGATGCCGCTTTACAATTAACTAAATTAGCAGCGAAAAATTCTGGTTTTGCCATTGTGGCGCGAAGAGCGCTCTGGCTCAAATCATGGTCGGCTGACGTGTCGTCCAAAACAAAATTACTTAATATCAGGAAAGGACCATGCCCTTCCTCAAGATTAGACCTTTTAAGGCTTAAAACAAGGCTAATTTGCGCTCCTTTCGCAACTTCAGGAGCGGACCTGCATCAACCTCTGCAACCGCAAAGCGAGAGGGTAACGTTTCCCAGCCCAAAGCAACATGAAAGCCTTTGCAGGGCTGGAACAAGGGTAAACAGGCCAAGAAGCCTGCTGCTGCTACCAAGACAGCATGAAAGGGTATCCCCCGCTCCGGGACCGGATCTAGTAGGGGGCAGACTTTCTCTCTTGCTCACGCTTGGGCAAGAGATGTTCCAGATCCCTGGGCATTAGAAATTGTTGCTCAAGGGTATCTTCTAGAATTCGAAGACTCTCCCCCAAGGGGAAGGTTCCACATTTCTCGTTTGTCTTCAGACCAGACAAAGAAACAGGCGTTCTTACGCTGTGTAGAAGATCTTCTAAAGATGGGAGTGATACACCCATTTCCAACTGCAGAGCAAGGACTGGGTTTTTACTCAAACCTGTTTGTAGTTCCAAAAAAGTGAAGGAACTTTCAGGCCAATCCTGGATTTAAAAATTCTAAACAAATTCCTCAGAGTTCCATCATTCAAAATGGAAACCATTCTGACAATCTTACCATTGATCCAGGAAGATCAATATATGACTACCGTGGATTTAAAGGATGCATACCTACATATTCCTATCCATAAAGATCACCATCAGTTTCTAAGGTTCGCCTTTCTGGACAAGAATTTTCACAAAGGTGCTAGGGTCCATTCTAGCGGTACTAAGACCGTGGGGCATTGCAGTAGCACCTTATCTGGACGACATATTTATTCAGGCGTCATCTTTTCAAAGAGCCAAGGCTCATACAGAAATAGTTCTGGCCTTTCTAAGGTCTCACGGGTGGAAGGTTAACGTCGAAAAAAGTTCTCTGCCCCCGCTCACAAGGGTTCCCTTCCTGGGAACGCTAATTGACTCGGTAGAAATGAAAATATTTCTGACGGAGGTCAGGAAGTTAAAACTTTTAACTACTTGCCGAGTTCTTCATTCTGTTCCTCGGCCTTCTGTGGCTCAGTGCATGGAGGTAATCGGGTTAATGGTTGCGGCAATGGACGTTGTTCCCTTTGCCAGAATTCATCTCAGACCACTGCAGCTGTGCATGCTCAAACTGTGGAATGGGGATTATGCAGATTGTCTCCTTAGATACAAATGGACGAGAAAACCAGAGATTATCTTCTCTGGTGGTTGTCTCAGGATCACCTGTCTCAGGGAATGTGCTTCCGCAGACCAGAGTGGATCATTGTCACGACCGATTCCAGTCTGTTAGGCTGGGGTGCGGTCGGGACTCCCTGAAAGCTCAGGGCCTATGGTCTCGGGAAGAGTCTCTTCTCCCGATAAACATTTTGGAACTGAGAGCGATATTCAACACGCTCCAGGCATAGCCTCAACTAGCGGAGGCCAGGTTCATCAGGTTTCAGTCGGACAACTTCACGACTGTAGCGTACATCAATCATCAGGGAGGAACAAAGAGTTCCCTAGCGATGAAGGAAGTATCCAAGATCATCAAATGGGCGGAGGATCACTCCTGCCCTCTATCTGCAATTCACATCCCAGGAATAGACAACTGGGAAGCGGATTTTCTGAGTCGTCAGACCTTTCACCCGGGGGAGTGGGAACTCCTTCCGGAGGTTTTTGCTCAGCTTACCCAGCTATGGGGTATTCCAGAGTTGGATCTGATAGAGTCCCGTCAGAACTCCAAACTTTCTCTTTACGGATCTAGGTCCAGGGACCCCAAGGCGGCATTGATAGATGCTCTAGTAGCGCCTTGGTCCTTCAATCTGGCTTATGTTTTTCCACCGTTTCCCCTTCTCCCTTGTCTGGTAGCCAGAATCAAACAGGAAAAGGCTTTGGTAATTTTGATAGCGCCTGCGTGGCCACGCAGGACTTGGTATGCAGACCTAGTGGACATGTCATCTGTTCCACCATGGACACTGCCATCGAGGCAGGATCTTCTAATTCAAGGTCCATTCAAGCATCCAAATCTAGTTCTCTGCAGCTGACTGCTTGGAGATTGAACGCTTAATTCTATCTAAGCGTGGGTTCTCTGGATCAGTTATAGATACTTTGATCCAGGCTAGATAACCTGTCACCAGGAACATTTACCATAAGATATGGCGGAAATATCTTTGTTGGTGTGAATCCAAGGGTTACTCATGGAGTAAGATTAGGATTCCTAGGATTTTGTCATTTCTCCAAGAAGGATTGGAGAAAGGATTGTCAGCTAGTTCCTTAAATGGACAGATATCTGCTGTATCTATTCTGTTTCACAGGCGTCTGGTGGAAGTACCAGACGTTCAAGCGTTTGCATAGGCTTTAGTCAGAATCAAGCCTGTCTATAAACCTGTGACTCCTCCATGGAGTCTAAATTTAGTTCTTTCTGTCCTTCAAGGGGTTCCGTTTGAACCTTTACATTCCATAGATATTAAGTGATTATCTTGGAAAGTTTTGTTTTTGGTAACTATTTCTTCTGCTCGAAGAGTTACAGAATTGTCTGCTTTGCAGTGTAATTCACCCTATCTGGTGTTTCATGCAGATAAGGTTGTTTTGCGTACAAAACCTGGTTTCCTTCTGAAAGTGGTTTCTAATAAGAATATTAACCAGGAAATCATTGTTCCTTCTCTGTGTCCTAATTCAGTTTCTAAGAAGGAACGGCTGTTACACAATCTTGATGTGGTTTGTGCTTTAAAATTCTATTTAAAAGCAACTAAAGATTTCAGACACACGTCATCCTTGTTTGTTGTCTATTCTGGTAAGAGGAGAGGTCAAAAAGCTATCGCTTCCTCTCTTTCCTTTTGGCTGAAAAGCATTATCCGATTGACTTATGAGACTGCTGGACAGCAGCCTCTTGAACGAATTACAGCTCTTTCCACCAGAGCTGTGGCTTCCACATGGGCTTTCAAGAATGAGGCTTCTGTTGAACAGATTTGTAAAGCAGCGACTTGGTCTTCACTGCATACTTTTGCCAAATTTTACAAATTCGATACTTTTGCTTCTTCGGAGGCTATTTTTTTGGGAGAAAGGTTTTGCAAATAGTGGTGCCTTCCGTTTAGGTTACCTGACTTGTTCCCTCCCTTCATCCGTGTCCTAAAGCTTTGGTATTGGTTCCCACAAGTAAGGATGAATCCGTGGACTGGATACACCAATGTAAGAGAAAACAGAATTTATGCTTACCTGATAAATTTCTTTCTCTTACGGTGTATCCAGTCCACGGCCCGCCCTGGCAATTAAGTCAGGTTCAAATTTATTTTTTTGTAAAACTACAGTAACCACTGCACACTATGGTTCTCCTTTTTCTCCTAACCGTCGGTCGAATGACTGGGGGGGGCGGAGCCTAAGGGGAGCATATGGACAGCTCTGCTGTGTGCTCTCTTTGCCACTTCCTGTAGGGATTGAGAATATCCCACAAGTAAGGATGAATCCGTGGACTGGATACACCGTAAGAGAAAGAAATTTATCAGGTAAGCATAAATTCTGTTTTTTATTCTAAGTGAAGAACAGAGGAATTTCAAGTATTTCTATAAAAAAAAACATAAATACCTTAAAATTGTTTAAAAATGATCTTGCATATGTCAAGGTATTTGACTAGGAAGGGCTTAAAAGTGTATATATATATATATATATATATATATATACATATATATGTCTGTATATGTATACATATATATGTGTATATATGTGTTCATATGTATTTGTGTGTGCACATACATATTTACACATATAAGTAGATAAATACACGTGTACATACACATATTTAGATATACACACACACACACACAATTTGGAGCTCTTATCAGTCAAATACTTTGTCATATACCATATCCCTTTAAAAACCTGTTTAAAACATTTTTCTTAATAATAAACTGATTTTTTTTATTACAATGTTTATATATGAGTGTAATAATTTATTACATGTGTTTTTTGGAACTTTTATTTTAACTCTAACACTTTACTTCAGGTCTCAGGTCAGGCTAATTCTCAAATCACAAGCCATCAACTTGTAATATTAGAGATATTCAGTGCAGTCGCAATCTCCATTGTAAGTATAGGGGACGCTAAAGAGATGTCGGCCGCGCTAAAACTTCTCTGGTAAATCTGTTTTACCATGGATTTGTAATATCAGTTTGCATGCTAAATTTAGCGCTGTCCAGCAATATTGATATCGTGCCTCACACTATCATTAGCACTCCACTTACGTAACCTGGGACTTTAAAGAGACATTCTAGTGTAAAATTATAGTTTATAAAGAGTTATAGCATTTTATTTTTTAAACAGATTGATTTTATTTACTATGGGCCAGATTACGTGTGAAACACAAATCAATACTTCCACCGGAGCGCTAGTTGCGATAGAAGTAAGCTTTTTGCACTCGTCGGGTTGTGCTCGTATTAAGAATAGAAAGTTAACACTTTTTGCTCTTGCGATAACCTGACTAGTGCAAAAATCCAAAGTTAGAATATAATGTGCATGTTCACTTAATCCCCCAATAGAAGTCCATGGAAAAACACCCCGCTCTAGCACTAACCCAATCGCATATACGAATTTGCACTAACACAACATGAACATATGAATATTTCACATTCCAATGTTCTGCACATAGCAGAATATGTTCTATTTATTCAAAAATGTTCTTACATATCTAATGGTATTTTGGTACAATATATATCTAAAGCTATATATATATATATATATATATATATATATATATATATATTTATATACACATACATGATTAAATATATATATATATATATATATATATATATATATATATATATATACAGTATGTGTATATATATATATATATATATATATATATTTATATATATATATAGGAATATCTATTTACAAATACATAGAACATATTCTGCTATGTGCAGAACATTGGAATGTGACATATTTACAGTAAAAGCATAGTTAAAGCCTTTATTAAATATGAATATTGCATAAATATGCTTTTACATGTTTTCTTCCACTTAATATCAAAGAGCTCCAATGCACTTATATATATTTATACATATGTATTTATGTGTATATATATATATATATATATATATATATATATATGTGTGTGTGTCTGTAAATACATATATACACATATAAATGTCTGTAAATACATATATACACATATAAATACAGATGTACACATATATAAACATGTATGTGTATATATACAGTATCTCACAAAAGTGAGTACACCCCTCACATTTTTGTAAATATTTTATTATATTTTTTTATGTGACAACACTGAAGAAATGACACTTTGCTACAATGTAAAGTACTGAGTGTACAGCCTGTATAACAGTGTAAATTTGCAGTAATACATGTCCTTAGTCTGCTTGTCTTCAGCAAACTGTTTGCGGGATTTCTTGTGCATCATTATTAGAAGAGGCTTCCTTCTAGGATGACAGCCATTTAGACCAATTTGATGCAGTATGCGGTGTATGGTCTAAGCACTGACAGGCTGACCCCCCACCCCTTCAACCTCTGCAGCAATGCTGGCAGCACTCATACGTCTATTTCCCAAACACAACCTCTGGATATGACACTGAGCACGTGCACTCAACTTCTTTGGTCGACCATGGCAAAGCCTGTTCTGAGTGGAACCTGTCCTTTGAAACCACTGTACGGTCTTGCCTACCGTGTTGCAGCTCAGTTTCAGGGTCTAGGCAATCTTCTTATAGCCTAGGCCATTTTTATGTAGAGCAACAATTCTTTTTTTCAGATCCTCAGAGTTCTTTGCCATGAGGTGCCATGTTGAACTTCCAATGACCAGTATGAGAGAGTGTGAGAGCGATAACACCAAATTTAACACACCTGCTCCCCATTTACACCTGAGACCTTATAACACTAACGAGTCGCATGACACCGGGGAGGAAAAATGACTAATTGGGCCCAATTTGGACATTTCCTCTTAGAGGTGTACTCACTTTTGTTGCCAACAGTTTAGACATTAATGACTGTGTGTGGAGTTATTTTGAGGGGACAGCAAATTTACACTGTTATACAGGCTGTACACTCACTACTTTATTTTTTATTACTACTTTGGATACGGCACTTATCATCCACACTCTGTAGTCCTGCAGATTGTAGACGGAACGTCCTGCGTCTGGGAAACTCTTCACCCGTGTACGTGCTGGATTGTGTCTAAAGGGAGATGGTAGATTCTCCACATGCATTGTTACTATAGGTTGAATGGGTGAAGAGTTTCCCAGACGCAGGACGTTCCGTCTACAATCTGCAGGACTACTGAGTGTGGATGATAAGTGCAGTATCCAAAGACATATTCCTCATCGCAAAATATTGGGGGAAGTCCATGAGTACATCTATTGAACTGTTGTACCTTCAGTGAAAAAAAAATGTTGAATCTGCTTTTCTGGGAGTAATCAACATAAACTTTTTAAACCCTGATATTTTTCTCCTGTGTAACACTGTATGCCACTTTACTTACTTAATTGTCTGAACAGTTTTGCGCTGTGTATGTACTATACTTTGTTTATATATATATATATATATATATATATATATATATATATATATATATATATATATATATATATATATATATATAAAGCCCTTTGCCTGCCCGAGACCTCATATCTTTGAGCCTTTATAACTTTTTGTGCAATATTTATTTTGAATAATGTTATTAGATTGGCTCACCTTATGTGCTCGGCTCACTCCCAGTAGTGCATTGCTGTTCCTTCAACAAAGGATACTAATAGAATGAAGACCATTTTATAATAGAAATAAATTGGTAAGTTGTCTAAAATGTTATGCTCTATCTGCATCATGGAAGAAAACATTGGGGTTGCATGTCCCTTTGGAGAGTTTTGTTAAGAACTTTGTAGCACTAACAGATCTTTCTCTTGTAAGGTGTATCCAGTCCACAGATCATCCATTACTTGTGGGATATTCTCATTCCCAACAGGAAGTTGCAAGAGGACACCCACAGCAGAGCTGTCTATATAGCTCCTCCCCTAACTGACATATCCAGTCATTCTCTTGCAACTCTCAGCAAGCATGGAGGTAGTAAGAGAGAAAGTGGTGAAATGTAGCTGTTATTTTGCTTCAATCAAAAGTTTATTATTTTTAAATGGTACCGGAGTTGTACTATTTTGTTCCAGGCAGAAAAATAGAAGAATCTGCCTGTGATTTCTATGATCTTAGCAGGTTGTAACTAAGATCCATTGCTGTTCTCACACATGACTGAAGAGAGAGATAACTTCAGCGGGGGAATGGCGTGCAGGTTATCCTGCTATGAGGTATGTGCAGTTAAGATTGTTTCTAGAAGATGTGAAATGCTAGAAAATGCTGCTGATACCAAATTTATGTAAGGTAAGCCTGAATACAGTGATTTAATAGCGACTGGTATCATGCTTACTTTCTGAGGTAATACTCTTTTATATTTACAATATAAAACGTTTGCTGGCATGTTTAAACGTTTTTATATATACTTTGGTGATAAAACTTTATTGGGGCCTAGTTTTTTCCACATGGCTGGCTTAAATTTGCCTAGAAACAGTTTCCTGAGGCTTTCCACTGTGTTACTATGAGTGGGAGGGGCCTAATTTAGCGCTTTTTTGTGCAGTAACTTTTACAGACTGAGACATCCAGCTTCCTCCAGGAGTCCCCTGAATGCTATAGGACATCTCTAGAGGGCTCTTATGCTTTCCAAAATCGTTTGTTGGGGAAGGTAGGCCCACAGCAAGGCTGTGGCAGTTTAGTGTGACTGTTAAAAAACGTCTATATCGTTTTTTTGATTCGTTTTTTGAACTAAGGGGTTAATCATCATTTTGCAAGTGGGTGCAATGCTCTGTTAGCTTATTATACACACTGTAAAAATTTCGTTTCATTTACTGCCTTTTTTCACTGACAAATTTTTTTTCTCTTAAAGGCACAGTACCGTTTCTTATATTTGCTTGTTAACTTGATTTAAAGTGTTTTCCAAGCTTGCTAGTCTCATTACTAGTCTGTACAAACATGTCTGACATAGAGGAAACTCCTTGTTCATTATGTTTAAAAGCCATGGTGGAACCCCCTCTTAGAATGTGTACCAAATGTACTGATTTCACTTTAAGCAATAAAGATCATATTCTGTCTTTAAAAAATTTATCACCAGAGGAATCTGACGAGGGGGAAGTTATGCCGACTAACTCTCCCCACGTGTCAGATCCTTTGACTCCCACTCAAGGGACTCACGCTCAAATGGCGCCAAGTACATCTAGGGCGCCCATAGCGTTTACTTTACAAGACATGGCGGCAGTCATGGATAATACACTGTCAGCGGTATTAGCCAGACTACCTGAATTTAGAGGAAAGCGAGATAGCTCTGGAGTTAGACGAAATACAGAGCATACTGACACTTTTAGAGCTATGTCTGATACTGCCTCACAATATGTAGAAGCTGAAGAAGGAGAGCTTCTTTCTGTGGGTGATGTTTCTGACTCAGGGAAGATGATGCAACCTGATTCTGATATCTCTACATTTAAATTTAAGCTTGAACACCTCCGCGTGTTACTCAGGGAGGTTTAAGCTGCTCTGAATGACTGTGATACAATTGCAGTGCCAGAGAAATTGTGTAGACTTGATAAATACTATGCAGTGCACTGATGTTTTTCCAATACCTAAAAGGTTTACAGAAATTATTACTAAGGAATGGGATAGACCAGGTGTGCCGTTCTCTCCCCCTCCTATTTTTAGAAAAATGTTTCCAATAGACGCCACCACACGGGACTTATGGCAGACAGTTCCTAAGGTGGAAGGAGCAGTTTCTACTCTAGCAAAGCGTACTACTATCCCTGTCGAGGACAGTTGTGCTTTCTTAGATCCAATGGATAAAAAGTTAGAGGGTTACCTTAAGAAAATGTTTATTCAACAAGGTTTTATCCTACAGCCCCTTGCATGCATTGCTCCTGTCACTGCTGCTGCTGCGTTCTGGTTTGAGTCTCTGGAAGAGACTTTACAGGTAGCGACTCCATTGGATGACATACTTGACAAGCTTAGAGCACTTAAGCTAGCCAATTCTTTTTTTTTTTTTTTTTTTTGACAAATATTTTTATTGGGGTAATAAAGAGACAAAGTACAGACATAGTAGATAGGGCAATATCTCAAACAGAAACATAAGCATAACATTATTCCATCATTCGAACATAAATATAATAGACAATAAAAGGAGCATTGTATTGACCCTAATAAAACCCCATTTTATATATTTTAATAACAGGAGAAACATGTGTTGACAGAGTAAAATAGGTCCACTTATGGGACCTGGAACTTAGTACTTGTTGGAGACATAACACGTAGGGAAAAAAATTCTCAGAGTGAAACAAATAGAGCTAAAGACAAATGGTAGGTAATGTTAATCGTGGTAATTCGGGAATTGTGGGATATTAGATTGGAAACGGGAATCAGTTGGATGAGGTATATGTTATGGGGGGTGGGGAAAGAGGGATATCCTGGAGAACTGATGTCAGGGTTGGGCCAGGAAAGGTAGGTGAGGTAGGCAGGGATGGGGAGAGAAAAAAAAAAAAAAAGGATTTTATAATAGCAATGTATATGTATATGAACATTCTATGTTTTCTCTCTTTTCTCTCTCCTCCTCCCCCACTTCTTTCTTTTTGGGCACTAGGAGCCATAGGGGATCTCAGGTCGCCAGTTCCTCCATCCAGATTAGGGCTTACACATCCTTCTGGTCATCTAGTGGGGATGAAGACTCTTCAGATCTCTTATATTCATCCCATGCTAACCAAATAGAGCAGTAGTAATCATATCGACCCTCAACCCTCAGTGCGTGTTCTTCCATGTTTTGGATATAATCTAGTGAATGAAGAACTGGGGTGAGTGAAGTAGGGGCTTGTTTCATCCATTGTCTGGCTATAACCAGTTTTGCCGACAAAAGAACTATAACCCCCAGAAGACGGGATGGTTTTGGGAGATCTTGTAGTCCTAAATGGAATAATGCCGTGCTCCCTGAGAGGTCGCCAATGAGGCCCAGTCCCCGGAGCAATCCTGCCACCTGGTTCCAGAAGTGTCTCAACTTGGAGCATTCCCACCAAATGTGGAGGTGAGTGCCTCGGTGGGCACAACCTCTCCAACAGTCCGCCGACCTGGAGGGGTAAATTCTATGTAGTCTGGTGGAAACCCAGTGCCACCGAAGCAGAATTTTGAGGTACAGTTCAAACATGTTGGAGCAGCGCACTGCTGCCCCGACATCCCGTAGAGCACTCTGCCACCCTCCCTCTAAATCCTCCATTCCTAGGTCTCTCTCCCAGTCCTCTGTGGAGCGGGTTTTTATGAAGTGGGGAGAATCCAAAAGAATCCTATAGTGAAACGACAGGGAGCCTCGCAAAGGCCTGCCTGCCAACCACCTCCTCTCCCACTTAGTGTGAGCTCTTATGTTGTCCTTATGGAATCCCCAAGATAAGAGAAGTGAAGCCAGGCGGAGGTACTCGAACTGTAGCTCCCCGGGGAAGCCGTCCGTCGGGTAGTTTTGGGGTGGGATAGCTAGGGCACCCCTTCTATACAAGTCCGAGAGTATTCTGAGCCCCAAGGCTTCCCACCTCCCGGGGTGTGAGTCCGGGAGGCAGTGTAGCAGAGCATTGATAGAGTGAATGGGGGAGGGATGCGGGGCAACCGGGTCTAGATGACGGAGCCCCCTCCAAAGTTTCAGACAGGTCTTGACTATACGGCAATGTATTCCACTCAGTACCTCTGCATGATCAGGGATCCATATGAGGCTGGCTATGTCCACTCCAGCGGGTAGTGAGCCCTGTTCGATTTGGAGCCACCTCGCGGAACAGTCCCTCACTCCCCAGGCCGTAATATGCAAGAGCATGGCAGCCTTATAGTATAGCGAAATATTCGGCATCGACATGCCTCCACATCTTTTTGGTTTTTGTAATTTTATTATTTTTTTGTTTTTGTAAGTTTATTATTTTTAAATGGTACCGGAGTTGTACTATTTTGTTCCAGGCAGAAAAATAGAAGAATCTGCCTGTGATTTCTATGATCTTAGCAGGTTGTAACTAAGATCCATTGCTGTTCTCACACATGACTGAAGAGAGAGATAACTTTAGCGGGGGAATGGCGTGCAGGTTATCCTGCTATGAGGTATGTGCAGTTAAGATTGTTTCTAGAAGATGTGAAATGCTAGAAAATGCTGCTGATACCAAATTTATGTAAGGTAAGCCTGAATACAGTGATTTAATAGCGACTGGTATCATGCTTACTTTCTGAGGTAATACTCTTTTATATTTACAATATAAAACGTTTGCTGGCATGTTTAAACGTTTTTATATATACTTTGGTGATAAAACTTTATTGGGGCCTAGTTTTTTCCACATGGCTGGCTTAAATTTGCCTAGAAACAGTTTCCTGAGGCTTTCCACTGTGTTACTATGAGTGGGAGGGGCCTAATTTAGCGCTTTTTTGTGCAGTAACTTTTACAGACTGAGACATCCAGCTTCCTCCAGGAGTCCCCTGAATGCTATAGGACATCTCTAGAGGGCTCTTATGCTTTCCAAAATCGTTTGTTGGGGAAGGTAGGCCCACAGCAAGGCTGTGGCAGTTTAGTGTGACTGTTAAAAAACGTCTATATCGTTTTTTTGATTCGTTTTTTGAACTAAGGGGTTAATCATCATTTTGCAAGTGGGTGCAATGCTCTGTTAGCTTATTATACACACTGTAAAAATTTCGTTTCATTTACTGCCTTTTTTCACTGACAATTTTTTTTTCTCTTAAAGGCACAGTACCGTTTCTTATATTTGCTTGTTAACTTGATTTAAAGTGTTTTCCAAGCTTGCTAGTCTCATTACTAGTCTGTACAAACATGTCTGACATAGAGGAAACTCCTTGTTCATTATGTTTAAAAGCCATGGTGGAACCCCCTCTTAGAATGTGTACCAAATGTACTGATTTCACTTTAAGCAATAAAGATCATATTCTGTCTTTAAAAAATTTATCACCAGAGGAATCTGACGAGGGGGAAGTTATGCCGACTAACTCTCCCCACGTGTCAGATCCTTTGACTCCCACTCAAGGGACTCACGCTCAAATGGCGCCAAGTACATCTAGGGCGCCCATAGCGTTTACTTTACAAGACATGGCGGCAGTCATGGATAATACACTGTCAGCGGTATTAGCCAGACTACCTGAATTTAGAGGAAAGCGAGATAGCTCTGGAGTTAGACGAAATACAGAGCATACTGACACTTTTAGAGCTATGTCTGATACTGCCTCACAATATGTAGAAGCTGAAGAAGGAGAGCTTCTTTCTGTGGGTGATGTTTCTGACTCAGGGAAGATGATGCAACCTGATTCTGATATCTCTACATTTAAATTTAAGCTTGAACACCTCCGCGTGTTACTCAGGGAGGTTTAAGCTGCTCTGAATGACTGTGATACAATTGCAGTGCCAGAGAAATTGTGTAGACTTGATAAATACTATGCAGTGCACTGATGTTTTTCCAATACCTAAAAGGTTTACAGAAATTATTACTAAGGAATGGGATAGACCAGGTGTGCCGTTCTCTCCCCCTCCTATTTTTAGAAAAATGTTTCCAATAGACGCCACCACACGGGACTTATGGCAGACAGTTCCTAAGGTGGAAGGAGCAGTTTCTACTCTAGCAAAGCGTACTACTATCCCTGTCGAGGACAGTTGTGCTTTCTTAGATCCAATGGATAAAAAGTTAAAGGGTTACCTTAAGAAAATGTTTATTCAACAAGGTTTTATCCTACAGCCCCTTGCATGCATTGCTCCTGTCACTGCTGCTGCTGCGTTCTGGTTTGAGTCTCTGGAAGAGACTTTACAGGTAGCGACTCCATTGGATGACATACTTGACAAGCTTAGAGCACTTAAGCTAGCCAATTCTTTTTTTTTTTTTTTTTTTTTGACAAATATTTTTATTGGGGTAATAAAGAGACAAAGTACAGACATAGTAGATAGGGCAATATCTCAAACAGAAACATAAGCATAACATTATTCCATCATTCGAACATAAATATAATAGACAATAAAAGGAGCATTGTATTGACCCTAATAAAACCCCATTTTATATATTTTAATAACAGGAGAAACATGTGTTGACAGAGTAAAATAGGTCCACTTATGGGACCTGGAACTTAGTACTTGTTGGAGACATAACACGTAGGGAAAAAAATTCTCAGAGTGAAACAAATAGAGCTAAAGACAAATGGTAGGTAATGTTAATCGTGGTAATTCGGGAATTGTGGGATATTAGATTGGAAACGGGAATCAGTTGGATGAGGTATATGTTATGGGGGGTGGGGAAAGAGGGATATCCTGGAGAACTGATGTCAGGGTTGGGCCAGGAAAGGTAGGTGAGGTAGGCAGGGATGGGGAGAGAAAAAAAAAAAAAAAGGATTTTATAATAGCAATGTATATGTATATGAACATTCTATGTTTTCTCTCTTTTCTCTCTCCTCCTCCCCCACTTCTTTCTTTTTGGGCACTAGGAGCCATAGGGGATCTCAGGTCGCCAGTTCCTCCATCCAGATTAGGGCTTACACATCCTTCTGGTCATCTAGTGGGGATGAAGACTCTTCAGATCTCTTATATTCATCCCATGCTAACCAAATAGAGCAGTAGTAATCATATCGACCCTCAACCCTCAGTGCGTGTTCTTCCATGTTTTGGATATAATCTAGTGAATGAAGAACTGGGGTGAGTGAAGTAGGGGCTTGTTTCATCCATTGTCTGGCTATAACCAGTTTTGCCGACAAAAGAACTATAACCCCCAGAAGACGGGATGGTTTTGGGAGATCTTGTAGTCCTAAATGGAATAATGCCGTGCTCCCTGAGAGGTCGCCAATGAGGCCCAGTCCCCGGAGCAATCCTGCCACCTGGTTCCAGAAGTGTCTCAACTTGGAGCATTCCCACCAAATGTGGAGGTGAGTGCCTCGGTGGGCACAACCTCTCCAACAGTCCGCCGACCTGGAGGGGTAAATTCTATGTAGTCTGGTGGAAACCCAGTGCCACCGAAGCAGAATTTTGAGGTACAGTTCAAACATGTTGGAGCAGCGCACTGCTGCCCCGACATCCCGTAGAGCACTCTGCCACCCTCCCTCTAAATCCTCCATTCCTAGGTCTCTCTCCCAGTCCTCTGTGGAGCGGGTTTTTATGAAGTGGGGAGAATCCAAAAGAATCCTATAGTGAAACGACAGGGAGCCTCGCAAAGGCCTGCCTGCCAACCACCTCCTCTCCCACTTAGTGTGAGCTCTTATGTTGTCCTTATGGAATCCCCAAGATAAGAGAAGTGAAGCCAGGCGGAGGTACTCGAACTGTAGCTCCCCGGGGAAGCCGTCCGTCGGGTAGTTTTGGGGTGGGATAGCTAGGGCACCCCTTCTATACAAGTCCGAGAGTATTCTGAGCCCCAAGGCTTCCCACCTCCCGGGGTGTGAGTCCGGGAGGCAGTGTAGCAGAGCATTGATAGAGTGAATGGGGGAGGGATGCGGGGCAACCGGGTCTAGATGACGGAGCCCCCTCCAAAGTTTCAGACAGGTCTTGACTATACGGCAATGTATTCCACTCAGTACCTCTGCATGATCAGGGATCCATATGAGGCTGGCTATGTCCACTCCAGCGGGTAGTGAGCCCTGTTCGATTTGGAGCCACCTCGCGGAACAGTCCCTCACTCCCCAGGCCGTAATATGCAAGAGCATGGCAGCCTTATAGTATAGCGAAATATTCGGCATCGACATGCCTCCACATCTTTTTGGTTTTTGTAATTGGGTTAGAGGAAGTCGAACGTGTTGTCCCTTCCAAACGTATTTTGTGAAAATAGATTGGAAGTGGTTGAGAAGATATACCGGGACTGGGAGGCAACGGAATAGGTAAATTAGTTTTGGTAGCAGAAGCATCTTTACCGCCGCAACCCTGCCCGTCCAGGAGACCTCCGGGACCTTCCAACTAGAGATTGTCTGTTGGAGCTCTTTGAGAAGAGATCCATAATTTGCCGTCACTACTCTCTTAGGGTCATGGGAGAGTACTACTCCCAGATGCTTCAGACCTTCCGTTGACCACTTAAATGGGTAGGAGCTTTTCAAAGTCTCAAGGGTGGCTTCCGGGAGGCCAATAGCGTAGGCCTCAGTCTTAGAGTAATTAAGTTTATAAAATGTTAAATTGGCAAATTCAGTCAGGATCTCAAACAGTTTAGGGAGCGATTCCTCTGGATCCGTAAGGAAAATGGTCAAGTCGTCCTAGCCAATTCTTTTGTTTCTGATGCCATTGTTGATTTGACTAAACTAACGGCTAAGAATTCTGGTTTTGCTATCCAGGCGCGCAGAGCGCTATGGCTTAAATCATGGTTAGCTGACGTTACTTCAAAGTCTAAGCTGCTTAACATTCCCTTCAAGGGGTAGACCCTATTCGGGCCTGGTTTGAAGGAGATTATTGCTGATATCACTGGAGGAAAAGGTCATGCCCTTCCTCAGGATAGGTCCAAATCAAGGGCCAAACAGTCTAATTTTCGTGCCTTTCGAAACTTCAAGGCAAGTGCGGCATCAACTTCCTCTAATGCAAAACAAGAGGGAACTTTTGCTCAGTCCAAGACGGTCTGGAGACCTAACCAGACCTGGAACAAAAGTAAGCAGGCCAAAAAGCCTGCTGCTACCTCTAAGACAGCATGAAGGAACGGCCCCCTATCTGGTAACGGATCTAGTAGGGGGCAGACTTTCGCTCTTCACCCAGGCGTGGGCAAGAGATATCCAGGATCCCTGGGCGTTGGAAATTATATCCCAGGGATATCTTCTGGACTTCAAGGCTTCCCCTCCAAAAGGGAGATTTCACCTTTCACAATTATCTGCAAACCAGATAAAGAGAGAGACACTCTTACACTGTGTACAAGACCTCCTAGTTATGGGAGTGATCCATCCAGTTCCAAAGGAGGAACAGGGACAGGGATTTCATCAGATTTCAGTCGGACAACATCACGACTGTGGCTTACATCAACCATCAAGGGGGAACAAGGAGTTCCCTAGCGATGTTAGAAGTCTCAAAGATAATTCGCTGGGCAGAGATTCACTCTTGCCACCTATCAGCTATCCATATCCCGGGTGTAGAGAACTGGGAGGCGGATTTTCTAAGTCGTCAGACTTTTCAACCGGGGGAGTGGGAACTCCATCCGGAGGTGTTTGCACAATTGATTCATCGTTGGGGCAAACCAGAACTGGATCTCATGGCGTCTCGCCAGAACGCCAAGCTTCCTTGTTACGGATCCAGGTCCAGGGATCCCAAGGCGACGCTGATAGATGCTCTAGCAACGCCCTGGTCTTTCAACCTGGCTTATGTGTTTCCACCGTTTCCTCTGCGCCCTCGTCTGATTGCCAAGATCAAGCAGGAGAGAGCATCGGTGATCTTGATAGCGCCTGCGTGGCCACGCAGGACCTGGTATGCAGATCTAGTGGACATGTCATCCTTTCCACCTTGGACTCTGCCGTTAAGACAAGACCTTCTACTACAAGGTCCTTTCAATCATCCAAATCTAATTTCTCTGAGACTGACTGCCTGGAGATTGAACGCTTGATGTTATCAAAGCGTGGCTTCTCCGAGTCAGTCGTTGATACCTTAATACAGGCACGAAAGCCTGTCACCAGGAAAATTTACCATAAGATATGGCGTAAATATCTTTATTGGTGTGAATCCAAGGGTTACTTATGGAGTAAGGTCAGGATTCCCAGGATATTATCCTTTCTCCAAGAAGGTTTGGAAAAAGGATTGTCAGCTAGTTCCTTGAAGGGACAGATTTCTGCCCTGTCTATTCTTTTGCACAAGCGTCTGGCATATGTTCCAGACGTTCAGGCATTTTGTCAGGCTTTAGTTAGAATCAAGCCTGTGTTTAAACCTGTTGCTCCGCCATGGAGCTTAATCTGGTTCTTAAGGTTCTTCAAGGAGTTCCGTTTGAACCTCTTCATTCCATAGATATCAAACTTTTATCTTAGTTCTGTTTTTGGTAGCTAT
This sequence comes from Bombina bombina, assembly GCF_027579735.1. Taxonomy (NCBI): domain Eukaryota; kingdom Metazoa; phylum Chordata; class Amphibia; order Anura; family Bombinatoridae; genus Bombina; species Bombina bombina. Next base: position 641,660,978 of record NC_069501.1, on the reverse strand, counting down.
TTCCTCGGCTCGTAGAGTCTCCGAGTTATCTGCTTTACAATGTGATTCTCCTTATCTGATCTTCCATGCGGATAAGGTAGTCCTGCGTACCAAACCTGGGTTTTTACCTAAGGTGGTATCTAAAAAGAGTATCAATCAAGAGATTGTTGTTCCATCTTTGTGTCCTAATCCTTCTTCAAAGAAGGAACGTCTATTACACAATCTGGACGTGGTTCGTGCTTTAAAGTTTTACTTACAAGCTACTAAAGATTTTCGTCAAACACCTGCTTTGTTTGTTGTCTACTCTGGACAGAGGAGAGGTCAAAAGGCTTTGGCAACCTCTCTTTCTTTTTGGCTAAGAAGCATAATCCGCTTAGCCTATGAGACTGCTGGCCAGCAGCCTCCAGAAAGGATTACAGCTCATTCTACTAGAGCTGTGGCTTCCACATGGGCCTTTAAAAATGAGGCTTCTTTTGAACAGATTTGCAAAGCGGCGACTTGGTCTTCGCTTCATACTTTTTAAAAATTTTACAAATTTGATACTTTTGCTTCTTCGGAGGCTATTTGTGGAAGAAAGGTTTTACAGGCAGTGGTACCTTCCGTTTAAGTACCTGCCTTGTCCCTCCCTTCATCCGTGTACTTTAGCTTTGGTATTGGTATCCCTCAAGTAATGGATGATCCGTGGACTGGATACACCTTACAAGAAAAAACATAATTTATGCTTACCTGATAAATTTATTTCTCTTGTGGTGTATCCAGTCCACGGCCCGCCCTGTCATTTTAAGGCAGGTATTTTTTAATTTTAAACTACAGTCACCACTGCACCCTATGGTTTCTCCTTTCTCTGCTTGTTTTCGGTCGAATGACTGGATATGGCAGTTAGGGGAGGAGCTATATAGACAGCTCTGCTGTGGGTGTCCTCTTGCAACTTCCTGTTGGGAATGAGAATATCCCACAAGTAATGGATGATCCGTGGACTGGATACACCACAAGACAAATAAATTTATCAGGTAAGCATAAATTATGTTTTTTAGAGAGCAGAGTGACCTTAGTGACTACCTTGTAATATATGTTAATATAATAGAGATTCTAAATGAATATACAAGTATAGATAAGTATAGATGTCATACAAAACCTTTGTTTTGTCGTTGTGAGAGTCCTTGTTATAGAAAAAGATCTGACCTACAGGCCCCTATTTATCAACCCGTCAACTTACTTGCATTCGCCGGCACCAATACGCTCGCCTAAGATTGACTAACATCGCTGCCGCGGACCTGAATACACTCTCCAAAGTTACCAAAAAAGCTGTCAAAAAGCCACGCACCAAGTACGGGCGATGAGCAGCGGACTGTTGATAACTGACAGTCATCGATCTTGCGGCTCTTCTGCTTTTTCCCAGCTTTATTGGTATACTGTCACTAAACACCCACACTATACTATACTGTTTTACCCCTATACCGACGCTCCCGGACCCCGCCGCAATTAAATAAAGTTATTAACCCCTAAACCGCTGCTCCCGGAGCCCACCGCCACCTACATTATACTTATTAACCCCTAATCTGCCGCCCTCTACACCGCCGCCACCTATATTATGTTATTAACCCCTAATCTGCTGCCTCTACACTGCCACCACCTACATTATACTTATTAACTTGAAAAATTAAATACAATTAAATACAATTAAATAAATTACATACAATTAACTAAATTATATACAACTATCTAAAGTAAAAAAAACAAACAAACACTAAATTACAGAAATTTAAACTAATTACACCTAATCTAATAGCCCTATCAAAATAAAAAAGCCCCCCCAAAATAAAAAAACCCTAGCCTAAACTAAACTACCAATTGCCCTTAAAAGGGCCTTTTGCGGGGCATTGCCCCAAAGTAATCAGCTCTTTTAACTGAAAAAAAAATAAAATACAAACAACCCCCCCAACAGTAAAACCCACCACCGACACAACCAACCCCCCCAAAAATAAACTAACTAAAAAAACCTAAGCTCCCCATTGCCCTGAAAACGGCATTTGGATGGGTATTGCCTTTAAAGGGGCAGTTAGCTCTTTTGCAGCCCAAAGCCCTAACCTAAAAATAAAACCCACCCAATACACCCTTAAAAAACCTAACACTAGGCCCCTGAAAATCGACTTACCGGGAGACGTCTTCATCCAAGCCGGGCGAAGTCCTCCAGACGGGCAGAAGTCTTCATCCAAGCTGGGCAGAAGCGGTCCTCCAGACGGCAGAAGTCTTCATCCAGATGGCATCTTCTATCTTCATCCATGTGGAGCGGGTCCATCTTCAAGACATCCGACGCGGAGCATCCTCTCTGGCCGACGACTACCCGACGAATGAAGGTTCCTTTAAGTGACGTCATCCAAGATGGCGTCCCTTAGATTCGGATTGGCTGATAGGATTGAGCTCGCATTCTATTGGCTGTTCCAATCAGCCAATAGGATTGAAGTTCAATCCAATTGGCTGATTGCATCAGCCAATAGGATTTTTTCTACCTTAATTCCGATTGGCTGCAAGAATTCTATCAGCCAATTGGAATCTAAGGGACGCCATCTTCGATGACGTCACTTAAAGGAACCTTCATTCGTCGGGTAGTCGTCGGCCGAAGAGGATGCTCTGCGTCGGATGTCTTGAAGATGGACCCACTCCGCGCCGGATGGATGACGATAGAAGATGCCGTCTGGATGAAGACTTCTGCCGTCTGGAGGACCACTTCTGCCCGGCTTGGATGAAGATTTCTGCCCGTCTGGAGGACCACTTCTGCCCGGCTTGGATGAAGACGTCTCCCGGTAAGTCGATCTTCAGGGGGTTAGTGTTAGGTTTTTTTAAGGGTGTATTGGGTGGGTTTTATTTTTAGATTAGGGCTTTGGGCTGCAAAAGAGCTAACTGCCCTTTTAAGGGCAATGCCCATCCAAATGCCCTTTTCAGGGCAATGGGGAGCTTAGGTTTTTTTAGTTAGTTTTTTTTGGGGGGGTTGGTTGTGTGGGTGGTGGGTTTTACTGTTGGGGGGGTTGTTTGTATTTTTTTTTCAGGTAAAAGAGCTGATTACTTTGGGGCAATGCCCAGCAAAAGGCCCTTTTAAGGGCTATTGGTAGTTTAGTTTAGGCTAGGGGTTTTTTTTTTATTTTTGGGGGCCTTTTTTTATTTTGATAGGGCTATTAGATTAGGTGTAATTAGTTTAAATTTCTGTAATTTGTTTATTATTTTCTGTAATTTAGTGTTTTTTGTTTTTTTTGTCCTTTAGATAGTTGTATATAATTTAGTTAATTGTATTTAATTATAGTGTAGTGTTAGGTGTAATTGTAACTTAGGTTAGGTTTTATTTTACAGGTACTTTTGTCTTTATTTTAGCTAGCTAGTTATTAAATAGTTAATAACTATTTAATAAGTATTCTACCTAGTTAAAATAAATACAAACTTGCCTGTAAAATAAAATAAACCCTAAGCTAGCTACAATGTAACTATTAGTTATATTGTAGCTATCTTAGGGTTTATTTTATAAGTAAGTATTTTAAATAGGAATAATGTAGTTAATGATAGTAATTTTATTTATATTTTTTTAAATTAGATTTAAGTTAGGGGGGGTGTTAGGGTTAGACTTAGGTTTAGGGGTTAATAAATTTAACATAGTGGCGGCGACGTTGGGGACGGCAGATTAGGGGTTAATAACATTTGTAGACCTGCTACACATTGTGTTTTTTTTCTTTCTTCACAGGTATTTTTTGTGTGATTTTTTCCTTATCTGCAAGTGAATCCCCTATACTAAGGAGACAATAGTCTCAATCCTTAACGTTCACGTTGGACACATCTAAATTGGAGCCACTTTGTTTTTTGCACATCATATTTATTTTGTACACAGACTTTCAGCAATTAACTTTTCAATTGGGCACCATCCTATTGTGCTTTTTTCTTATTTTATATTTTTATTCATTTTTTACTTATTTTTTCACATATTTGGATTTTTTACAATTTTTTCAGCACACAATTTTTTCAGCACACAATTTTTTCAGCACACAATTTTTTCAGCACACAGTTTATGACACTCCCCACTTGTTGGATTTGGATTATTTTGATTATTTTGATTTAGGACACATTTTTTGGTCACATATTTTCAAGTTTGCTGTTTGGATTCCATTCCATTATTATCTAACCCGAGTGAACTACTCACTTTTGATGAACATTTTTCCAGGACATTGCTTCGTGGATACTCTGTCATAACGCAGTACTGACATCTACCCACGTTTGCCCTGCTACCCAGTTATCCCACACATCTCACATTGTATTTATTGTTTTTATACTGTTTTTATACTGTTTTATATATGTCTATTTAGACCAACTGTTTTTTTATATTTGTCTTATTAGACCAACGTGTGAATTATTGTACTGCCATCCGATATCCATGGATCCATGAGATTGTATTGTAAAATATTATAGTTTTTTGGTGCTATTTTTATTCATTTTATGTAGTATTTCATTTATGTAATAAATATATC